>NW_028125657.1:0-288841 GCF_965194825.1 Balaenoptera physalus | reverse complement strand
CCTGGAAAGGCAAATCAGCGCTACAAAGAAGTCTCGCTTCCCATCGGTCAAAAGGGCCATGCTGAATAAAGTGTCAAAACCAGAAATGCAGGACAGGCCATGGAGAAACGGGAGCCTGGCTACGCTGATGGGCGGGATGTAAATTGCCAACAGCCACTCTGGAGAAGTGCACGCTGTGTCCTGAAACATCTAAAAAACTCAGCTTAGGGAGCATAGGGCACATCCACTCATGGGCGTATAAATTGGGAAAACTAAAAATCAGCAAGACACAGGCACCCCAAAGTTTAGGGCTGCTCTGTTGACAAGAATCTCCACTTCGTTACACCTTAAATATCCCAGGAAAGAGAAAAATGGATAAAGAAGTTGTGGTCCTTATGTACAATGGAATATCACTCAGCCATGAAATCAACGTCATAAGGCTAGTAGCAGCATGATGAGTGGATTTAGGTACGACGATTCTAAGTGAAATAAGTCACACAGAAAAAGGCACTTATCATAAGATACGACTTATAGAGGGAATGTAAAAACCGCTACCCTTGAACTGAATTACAAAACAGAATAGAGTCACACGTTTAGAAAACACACTATGGCTGCTTAACGGGAAAGGCGAGGTGGGGTGATGCATACAACAAGGGTTTCAAATTATCTCAGATACCATTCCATAAACCCAATATGTAATAGACAAGCCCTACTCCTTCCTCAATGAATTGGACTCAACACCCCCAATTCACCGCCCAAGAATTTATGTGACTAGTAAGAATCTTGAAACCTATGCATTGATATCTCTCTGTAAGTGAGTCAAGTGGGTGTAAAGCGGCAAAATCACAGCAGTGAAAAGCAGGTAAACCCCATTATAAAAATCAATTACTTTTAAAAACCCGTGAAACAAAGACAGTGAAAGAGAGAGAAATTCTTACAAAATTCGTTCAGCGGCTGTAATGCCACCTGGATTGACCATATCTAGACCCACAGCTGATTGAGACATAAGGGTGGACACTCTTGGGGCTGAGAGGTTTGGTGAGGTTGGGTGAGCAAACGCAGACCCTTTAAAGTAATACTGCGTGGTACCCATCCCATGGGTCCCAAATCTCCAGGTTCAAGGGCATCTTCCTACATCGAAAACATGCATGAGAAACCCAGAAGATGGTACACCGTGTGATCGGGAAAGGTTTCTAAAACGCACCTCATTTCTCATCTCCTTGTGCTCGGGTTCGCCATTCCAGCCGCTTTACTAGCAATCTCCCTCCTTGGAGAATCAGCACCTTTAACCTCCTGTTCCGTACAGCTTGCAATTTGTCCTGAGGATGAAAGGGAAGAGTGGGAACCAATGAGAGACTAGCTCTAGGTGTTGGGACAGGCACAGGTCACTCTATTTTCCCCTCAAGAAGAAGAATTAACCACAGGCTCAGCCTGCCGCCTGGGACCAGAATAGGGCCTGAAGCAATCCTGCGCTTTTGCGGCCAGCTCCCAAGAAAGCGAGTTGAAAAATGGAGCTCAGGGGCACTGCAATTCACAAACCTGCAGACTTATAAATGATGACTCTCGTCCACAAATATATTGAGGGAAGGCAACGAAGAGGATTTGAAAGCAAGGCAGAATTGCAGGAAACAGATTTCAGGAGGGAGATTCGAATCGCCTTTAAAGCACAGGAAAAGCGGCAAAACCTCGACAATGATGCCCTTGGCCAAAAAGGGCGTATGCGTTTTTTCCTGAATATATTCAGGAAAAAACGCATACGCCCTTTTTGGCCAACCAAGCAACCTGGAAAGGCAAATCAGCGCTACAAAGAAGTCTCGCTTCCCATCGGTCAAAAGGGCCATGCTGAATAAAGTGTCAAAACCAGAAATGCAGGACAGGCCATGGAGAAACGGGAGCCTGGCTACGCTGATGAGCGGGATGTAAATTGCCAACAGCCACTCTGGAGAAGTGCACGGTGTGTCCTGAAACATCTAAAAAACTCAGCTTAGGGAGCATAGGGCACATCCACTCATGGGCGTATAAATTGGGAAAACTAAAAATCAGCAAGACACAGGCACCCCAAAGTTTAGGGCTGCTCTGTTGACAAGAATCTCCACTTCGTTACACCTTAAATATCCCAGGAAAGAGAAAAATGGATAAAGAAGTTGTGGTCCTTATGTACAATGGAATATCACTCAGCCATGAAATCAACGTCATAAGGCTAGTAGCAGCATGATGATTGGATTTAGGTACGACGATTCTAAGTGAAATAAGTCACACAGAAAAAGGCACTTATCATAAGATACGACTTATAGAGGGAATGTAAAAACCGCTACCCTTGAACTGAATTACAAAACAGAATAGAGTCACACGTTTAGAAAACACACTATGGCTGCTTAACGGGAAAGGTGAGGTGGGGTGATGCATACAACAAGGGTTTCAAATTATCTCAGATACCGTTCCATAAACCCAATATGTAATAGACAAGCCCTACTCCTTCCTCAATGAATTGGACTCAACACCCCCAATTCACCGCCCAAGAATATATCTGACTAGTAAGAATCTTGAAACCTATGCATTGATATCTCTCTGTAAGTGAGTCAAGTGGGTGTAAAGCGGCAAAATCACAGCAGTGAAAAGCAGGTAAACCCCATTATAAAAATCAATTACTTTTAAAAACCCGTGAAACAAAGACAGTGAAAGAGAGAGAAATTCTTACAAAATTCGTTCAGCGGCTGTAATGCCACCTGGATTGACCATATCTAGACCCACAGCTGATTGAGACATAAGGGTGGACACTCTTGGGGCTGAGAGGTTTGGTGAGGTTGGGTGAGCAAACGCAGACCCTTTAAAGTAATACTGCGTGGTACCCATCCCATGGGTCCCAAATCTCCAGGTTCAAGGGCATCTTCCTACATCGAAAACATGCATGAGAAACCCAGAAGATGGTACACCGTGTGATCGGGAAAGGTTTCTAAAACGCACCTCATTTCTCATCTCCTTGTGCTTGGGTTCGCCATTCCAGCCGCTTTACTAGCAATCTCCCTCCTTGGAGAATCAGCACCTTTAACCTCCTGTTCCGTACAGGTTGCAATTTGTCCTGAGGATGAACGGGAAGAGGGGGAACCAATGAGAGACTAGCTCTAGGTGTTGGGACAGGCACAGGTCACTCTATTTTCCCCTCAAGAAGAAGAATTAACCACAGGCTCAGCCTGCCGCCAGGGACCAGAATAGGGCCTGAAGCAATCCTGCGCTTTTGCGGCCAGCTCCCAAGAAAGCGAGTTGAAAAATGGAGCTCAGGGGCACTGCAATTCACAAACCTGCAGACTTATAAATGATGACTCTCGTCCACAAATATATTGATGGAAGGAAACGAAGAGGAGTTGAAAGCAAGGCAGAATTGCAGGAAACAGATTTCAGGAGGGAGATTCGAATCGCCTTTAAAGCACAGGAAAAGCGGCAAAACCTCGACAATGATGCCCTTGGCCAAAAAGGGCGTATGCGTTTTTTCCTGAATATATTCAGGAAAAAACGCATACGCCCTTTTTGGCCAACCAAGCAACCTGGAAAGGCAAATCAGCGCTACAAAGAAGTCTCGCTTCCCATCGGTCAAAAGGGCCATGCTGAATAAAGTGTCAAAACCAGAAATGCAGGACAGGCCATGGAGAAACGGGAGCCTGGCTACGCTGATGGGCGGGATGTAAATTGCCAACAGCCACTCTGGAGAAGTGCACGGTGTGTCCTGAAACATCTAAAAAACTCAGCTTAGGGAGCATAGGGCACATCCACTCATGGGCGTATAAATTGGGAAAACTAAAAATCAGCAAGACACAGGCACCCCAAAGTTTAGGGCTGCTCTGTTGACAAGAATCTCCACTTCGTTACACCTTAAATATCCCAGGAAAGAGAAAAATGGATAAAGAAGTTGTGGTCCTTATGTACAATGGAATATCACTCAGCCATGAAATCAACGTCATAAGGCTAGTAGCAGCATGATGATTGGATTTAGGTACGACGATTCTAAGTGAAATAAGTCACACAGAAAATGACTCTTATCATAAGATATGACTTATAGAGGGAAGGTAAAAACCGCTACCCTTGAACTGAATTACAAAACAGAATAGAGTCACACGTTTAGAAAACACACTATGGCTGCTTAACGGGAAAGGTGAGGTGGGGTGATGCATACAACAAGGGTTTCAAATTATCTCAGATACAGTTCCATAAACCCAATATGTAATAGACAAGCCCTACTCCTTCCTCAATGAATTGGACTCAACACCCCCAATTCACCGCCCAAGAATATATCTGACTAGTAAGAATCTTGAAACCTATGCATTGATATCTCTCTGTAAGTGAGTCAATTGGGTGTAAAGCGGCAAAATCACAGCAGTGAAAAGCAGGTAAACCCCATTATAAAAATCAATTACTTTTAAAAACCCGTGAAACAAAGACAGTGAAAGAGAGAGAAATTCTTACAAAATTCGTTCAGCGACTGTAATGCCACCTGGATTGACCATATCTAGACCCACAGTTGATTGAGACATAAGGGTGGACACTCTTGGCGCTGAGAGGTTTGATGAGGTTGGGTGAGCAAACGCAGACCCTTTAAAGTAATACTGCGTGGTACCCATCCCATGGGTCCCAAATCTCCAGGTTCAAGGGCATCTTCCTACATCGAAAACATGCATGAGAAACCCAGAAGATGGTACACCGTGTGATCGGGAAAGGTTTCTAAAACGCACCTCATTTCTCATCTCCTTGTGCTCGGGTTCGCCATTCCAGCCGCTTTACTAGCAATCTCCCTCCTTGGAGAATCAGCACCTTTAACCTCCTGTTCCGTACAGCTTGCAATTTGTCCTGAGGATGAAAGGGAAGAGGGGGAACCAATGAGAGACTAGCTCTAGGTGTTGGGACAGGCACAGGTCACTCTATTTTCCCATCAGGAAGAAGAATTAACCACAGGCTCAGCCTGCCGCCTGGGACCACAATAGGGCCTGAAGCAATCCTGCGCTTTTGCTTCCAGCGCCCAAGAAAGCGAGTTGAAAAATGGAGCTCAGGGGCACTGCAATTCACAAACCTGCAGACTTATAAATGATGACTCTCGTCCACAAATATATTGAGGGAAGGCAACGAAGAGGATTTGAAAGCAAGGCAGAATTGCAGGAAACAGATTTCAGGAGGGAGATTCGAATCGCCTTTAAAGCACAGGAAAAGCGGCAAAACCTCGACAATGATGCCCTTGGCCAAAAAGGGCGTATGCGTTTTTTCCTGAATATATTCAGGAAATAACGCATACGCCCTTTTTGGCCAACCAAGCAACCTGGAAAGGCAAATCAGCGCTACAAAGAAGTCTCGCTTCCCATCGGTCAAAAGGGCCATGCTGAATAAAGTGTCAAAACCAGAAATGCAGGACAGGCCATGGAGAAACGGGAGCCTGGCTACGCTGATGGGCGGGATGTAAATTGCCAACAGCCACTCTGGAGAAGTGCACGGTGTGTCCTGAAACATCTAAAAAACTCAGCTTAGGGAGCATAGGGCACATCCACTCATGGGCGTATAAATTGGGAAAACTAAAAATCAGCAAAACACAGGTACCCCAAAATTTAGGGCTGCTCTGTTGACAAGAATCTCCACTTCGTTACACCTTAAATATCCCAGGAAAGAGAAAAATGGATAAAGAAGTTGTGGTCCTTATGTACAATGGAATATCACTCAGCCATGAAATCAACGTCATAAGGCTAGTAGCAGCATGATGAGTGGATTTAGGTACGACGATTCTAAGTGAAATAAGTCACACAGAAAAAGACACTTATCATAAGATATGACTTATAGAGGGAATGTAAAAACCGCTACCCTTGAACTGAATTACAAAACAGAATAGAGTCACACGTTTAGAAAACACACTATGGCTGCTTAACGGGAAAGGTGAGGTGGGGTGATGCATAAAACAAGGGTTTCAAATTATCTCAGATACCGTTCCATAAACCCAATATGTAATAGACAAGCCCTACTCCTTCCTCAATGAATTGGACTCAACACCCCCAATTCACGGCCCAAGAATATATCTGACTAGTAAGAATCTTGAAACCTATGCATTGATATCTCTCTGTAAGTGAGTCAAGTGGGTGTAAAGCGGCAAAATCACAGCAGTGAAAAGCAGGTAAACCCCATTATAAAAATCAATTACTTTTAAAAACCCGTGAAACAAAGACAGTGAAAGAGAGAGAAATTCTTACAAAATTCGTTCAGCGGCTGTAATGCCACCTGTATTGACCATATCTAGACCCACAGCTGATTGAGACATAAGGGTGGACACTCTTGGCGCTGAGAGGTTTGGTGAGGTTGGGTGAGCAAACGCAGACCCTTTAAAGTAATACTGCGTGGTACCCATCCCATGGGTCCCAAATCTCCAGGTTCAAGGGCATCTTCCTACATCGAAAACATGCATGAGAAACCCAGAAGATGGTACACCGTGAGATCGGGAAAGGTTTCTAAAACGCACCTCATTTCTCATCTCCTTGTGCTCGGGTTCGCCATTCCAGCCGCTTTACTAGCAATCTCCCTCCTTGGAGAATCAGCACCTTTAACCTCCTGTTCCGTACAGCTTGCAATTTGTCCTGAGGATGAAAGGGAAGAGGGGGAACCAATGAGAGACTAGCTCTAGGTGTTGGGACAGGCACAGGTCACTCTATTTTCCCATCAGGTAGAAGAATTAACCACAGGCTCAGCCTGCCGCCTGGGACCAGAATAGGGCCTGAAGCAATCCTGCGCTTTTGCGGCCAGCGCCCAAGAAAGCGAGTTGAAAAATGGAGCTCAGGGGCACTGCAATTCACAAACCTGCAGACTTATAAATGATGACTCTCGTCCACAAATATATTGAGGGAAGGCAACGAAGAGGATTTGAAAGCAAGGCAGAATTGCAGGAAACAGATTTCAGGAGGGAGATTCGAATCGCCTTTAAAGCACAGGAAAAGCGGCAAAACCTCGACAATGATGCCCTTGGCCAAAAAGGGCGTATGCGTTTTTTCCTGAATATATTCAGGAAAAAACGCATACGCCCTTTTTGGCCAACCAAGCAACCTGGAAAGGCAAATCAGCGCTACAAAGAAGTCTCGCTTCCCATCGGTCAAAAGGGCCATGCTGAATAAAGTGTCAAAACCAGAAATGCAGGACAGGCCATGGAGAAACGGGAGCCTGGCTACGCTGATGGGCGGGATGTAAATTGCCAACAGCCACTATGGAGAAGTGCACGGTGTGTCCTGAAACATCTAAAAAACTCAGCTTAGGGGGCATAGGGCACATCCACTCATAGGCGTATAAATTGGGAAAACTAAAAATCAGCAGGACACAGGCACCCCAAAGTATAGGGCTGCTCTGTTGAGAAGAATCTCCACTTCGTTACACCTTAAATATCCCAGGAAAGAGAAAAATGGATAAAGAAGTTGTGGTCCTTATGTACAATGGAATATCACTCAGCCATGAAATCAACGTCATAAGGCTAGTAGCAGCATGATGATTGGATTTAGGTACGACGATTCTAAGTGAAATAAGTCACACAGAAAAAGACACTTATCATAAGATACGACTTATAGAGGGAATGTAAAAACCGCTACCCTTGAACTGAATTACAAAACAGAATAGAGTCACACGTTTAGAAAACACACTATGGCTGCTTAACGGGAAAGGTGAGGTGGGGTGATGCATACAACAAGGGTTTCAAATTATCTCAGATACCGTTCCATAAACCCAATATGTAATAGACAAGCCCTACTCCTTCCTCAATGAATTGGACTCAACACCCCCAATTCACCGCCCAAGAATATATCTGACTAGTAAGAATCTTGAAACCTATGCATTGATATCTCTCTGTAAGTGAGTCAAGTGGGTGTAAAGCGGCAAAATCACAGCAGTGAAAAGCAGGTAAACCCCATTATAAAAATCAATTACTTTTAAAAACCCGTGAAACAAAGACAGTGAAAGAGAGAGAAATTCTTACAAAATTCGTTCAGCGGCTGTAATGCCACCTGGATTGACCATATCTAGACCCACAGCTGATTGAGACATAAGGGTGGACACTCTTGGGGCTGAGAGGTTTGGTGAGGTTGGGTGAGCAAACGCAGACCCTTTAAAGTAATACTGCGTGGTACCCATCCCATGGGTCCCAAATCTCCAGGTTCAAGGGCATCTTCCTACATCGAAAACATGCATGAGAAACCCAGAAGATGGTACACCGTGTGATCGGGAAAGGTTTCTAAAACGCACCTCATTTCTCATCTCCTTGTGCTCGGGTTCGCCATTCCAGCCGCTTTACTAGCAATCTCCCTCCTTGGAGAATCAGCACCTTTAACCTCCTGTTCCGTACAGGTTGCAATTTGTCCTGAGGATGAACGGGAAGAGGGGGAACCAATGAGAGACTAGCTCTAGGTGTTGGGACAGGCACAGGTCACTCTATTTTCCCATCAGGAAGAAGAATTAACCACAGGCTCAGCCTGCCGCCTGGGACCAGAATAGGGCCTGAAGCAATCCTGCGCTTTTGCGGCCAGCGCCCAAGAAAGCGAGTTGAAAAATGGAGCTCAGGGGCACTGCAATTCACAAACCTGCAGACTTATAAATGATGACTCTCGTCCACAAATATATTGATGGAAGGCAACGAAGAGGATTTGAAAGCAAGGCAGAATTGCAGGAAACAGATTTCAGGAGGGAGATTCGAATCGCCTTTAAAGCACAGGAAAAGCGGCAAAACCTCGACAATGATGCCCTTGGCCAAAAAGGGCGTATGCGTTTTTTCCTGAATATATTCAGGAAAAAACGCATACGCCCTTTTTGGCCAACCAAGCAACCTGGAAAGGCAAATCAGCGCTACAAAGAAGTCTCGCTTCCCATCGGTCAAAAGGGCCATGCTGAATAAAGTGTCAAAACCAGAAATGCAGGACAGGCCATGGAGAAACGGGAGCCTGGCTACGCTGATGGGCGGGATGTAAATTGCCAACAGCCACTCTGGAGAAGTGCACGGTGTGTCCTGAAACATCTAAAAAACTCAGCTTAGGGAGCATAGGGCACATCCACTCATGGGCGTATAAATTGGGAAAACTAAAAATCAGCAAGACACAGGCACCCCAAAGTTTAGGGCTGCTCTGTTGACAAGAATCTCCACTTCGTTACACCTTAAATATCCCAGGAAAGAGAAAAATGGATAAAGAAGTTGTGGTCCTTATGTACAATGGAATATCACTCAGCCATGAAATCAACGTCATAAGGCTAGTAGCAGCATGATGATTGGATTTAGGTACGACGATTCTAAGTGAAATAAGTCACACAGAAAATGACTCTTATCATAAGATATGACTTATAGAGGGAAGGTAAAAACCGCTACCCTTGAACTGAATTACAAAACAGAATAGAGTCACACGTTTAGAAAACACACTATGGCTGCTTAACGGGAAAGGTGAGGTGGGGTGATGCATACAACAAGGGTTTCAAATTATCTCAGATACAGTTCCATAAACCCAATATGTAATAGACAAGCCCTACTCCTTCCTCAATGAATTGGACTCAACACCCCCAATTCACCGCCCAAGAATATATCTGACTAGTAAGAATCTTGAAACCTATGCATTGATATCTCTCTGTAAGTGAGTCAATTGGGTGTAAAGCGGCAAAATCACAGCAGTGAAAAGCAGGTAAACCCCATTATAAAAATCAATTACTTTTAAAAACCCGTGAAACAAAGACAGTGAAAGAGAGAGAAATTCTTACAAAATTCGTTCAGCGACTGTAATGCCACCTGGATTGACCATATCTAGACCCACAGTTGATTGAGACATAAGGGTGGACACTCTTGGCGCTGAGAGGTTTGATGAGGTTGGGTGAGCAAACGCAGACCCTTTAAAGTAATACTGCGTGGTACCCATCCCATGGGTCCCAAATCTCCAGGTTCAAGGGCATCTTCCTACATCGAAAACATGCATGAGAAACCCAGAAGATGGTACACCGTGTGATCGGGAAAGGTTTCTAAAACGCACCTCATTTCTCATCTCCTTGTGCTCGGGTTCGCCATTCCAGCCGCTTTACTAGCAATCTCCCTCCTTGGAGAATCAGCACCTTTAACCTCCTGTTCCGTACAGCTTGCAATTTGTCCTGAGGATGAAAGGGAAGAGGGGGAACCAATGAGAGACTAGCTCTAGGTGTTGGGACAGGCACAGGTCACTCTATTTTCCCATCAGGAAGAAGAATTAACCACAGGCTCAGCCTGCCGCCTGGGACCACAATAGGGCCTGAAGCAATCCTGCGCTTTTGCTTCCAGCGCCCAAGAAAGCGAGTTGAAAAATGGAGCTCAGGGGCACTGCAATTCACAAACCTGCAGACTTATAAATGATGACTCTCGTCCACAAATATATTGAGGGAAGGCAACGAAGAGGATTTGAAAGCAAGGCAGAATTGCAGGAAACAGATTTCAGGAGGGAGATTCGAATCGCCTTTAAAGCACAGGAAAAGCGGCAAAACCTCGACAATGATGCCCTTGGCCAAAAAGGGCGTATGCGTTTTTTCCTGAATATATTCAGGAAATAACGCATACGCCCTTTTTGGCCAACCAAGCAACCTGGAAAGGCAAATCAGCGCTACAAAGAAGTCTCGCTTCCCATCGGTCAAAAGGGCCATGCTGAATAAAGTGTCAAAACCAGAAATGCAGGACAGGCCATGGAGAAACGGGAGCCTGGCTACGCTGATGGGCGGGATGTAAATTGCCAACAGCCACTCTGGAGAAGTGCACGGTGTGTCCTGAAACATCTAAAAAACTCAGCTTAGGGAGCATAGGGCACATCCACTCATGGGCGTATAAATTGGGAAAACTAAAAATCAGCAAAACACAGGTACCCCAAAATTTAGGGCTGCTCTGTTGACAAGAATCTCCACTTCGTTACACCTTAAATATCCCAGGAAAGAGAAAAATGGATAAAGAAGTTGTGGTCCTTATGTACAATGGAATATCACTCAGCCATGAAATCAACGTCATAAGGCTAGTAGCAGCATGATGAGTGGATTTAGGTACGACGATTCTAAGTGAAATAAGTCACACAGAAAAAGACACTTATCATAAGATATGACTTATAGAGGGAATGTAAAAACCGCTACCCTTGAACTGAATTACAAAACAGAATAGAGTCACACGTTTAGAAAACACACTATGGCTGCTTAACGGGAAAGGTGAGGTGGGGTGATGCATAAAACAAGGGTTTCAAATTATCTCAGATACCGTTCCATAAACCCAATATGTAATAGACAAGCCCTACTCCTTCCTCAATGAATTGGACTCAACACCCCCAATTCACGGCCCAAGAATATATCTGACTAGTAAGAATCTTGAAACCTATGCATTGATATCTCTCTGTAAGTGAGTCAAGTGGGTGTAAAGCGGCAAAATCACAGCAGTGAAAAGCAGGTAAACCCCATTATAAAAATCAATTACTTTTAAAAACCCGTGAAACAAAGACAGTGAAAGAGAGAGAAATTCTTACAAAATTCGTTCAGCGGCTGTAATGCCACCTGGATTGACCATATCTAGACCCACAGCTGATTGAGACATAAGGGTGGACACTCTTGGGGCTGAGAGGTTTGGTGAGGTTGGGTGAGCAAACGCAGACCCTTTAAAGTAATACTGCGTGGTACCCATCCCATGGGTCCCAAATCTCCAGGTTCAAGGGCATCTTCCTACATCGAAAACATGCATGAGAAACCCAGAAGATGGTACACCGTGTGATCGGGAAAGGTTTCTAAAACGCACCTCATTTCTCATCTCCTTGTGCTCGGGTTCGCCATTCCAGCCGCTTTACTAGCAATCTCCCTCCTTGGAGAATCAGCACCTTTAACCTCCTGTTCCGTACAGCTTGCAATTTGTCCTGAGGATGAAAGGGAAGAGTGGGAACCAATGAGAGACTAGCTCTAGGTGTTGGGACAGGCACAGGTCACTCTATTTTCCCCTCAAGAAGAAGAATTAACCACAGGCTCAGCCTGCCGCCTGGGACCAGAATAGGGCCTGAAGCAATCCTGCGCTTTTGCGGCCAGCGCCCAAGAAAGCGAGTTGAAAAATGGAGCTCAGGGGCACTGCAATTCACAAACCTGCAGACTTATAAATGATGACTCTCGTCCACAAATATATTGAGGGAAGGCAACGAAGAGGATTTGAAAGCAAGGCAGAATTGCAGGAAACAGATTTCAGGAGGGAGATTCGAATCGCCTTTAAAGCACAGGAAAAGCGGCAAAACCTCGACAATGATGCCCTTGGCCAAAAAGGGCGTATGCGTTTTTTCCTGAATATATTCAGGAAAAAACGCATACGCCCTTTTTGGCCAACCAAGCAACCTGGAAAGGCAAATCAGCGCTACAAAGAAGTCTCGCTTCCCATCGGTCAAAAGGGCCATGCTGAATAAAGTGTCAAAACCAGAAATGCAGGACAGGCCATGGAGAAACGGGAGCCTGGCTACGCTGATGGGCGGGATGTAAATTGCCAACAGCCACTCTGGAGAAGTGCACGCTGTGTCCTGAAACATCTAAAAAACTCAGCTTAGGGAGCATAGGGCACATCCACTCATGGGCGTATAAATTGGGAAAACTAAAAATCAGCAAGACACAGGCACCCCAAAGTTTAGGGCTGCTCTGTTGACAAGAATCTCCACTTCGTTACACCTTAAATATCCCAGGAAAGAGAAAAATGGATAAAGAAGTTGTGGTCCTTATGTACAATGGAATATCACTCAGCCATGAAATCAACGTCATAAGGCTAGTAGCAGCATGATGAGTGGATTTAGGTACGACGATTCTAAGTGAAATAAGTCACACAGAAAAAGGCACTTATCATAAGATACGACTTATAGAGGGAATGTAAAAACCGCTACCCTTGAACTGAATTACAAAACAGAATAGAGTCACACGTTTAGAAAACACACTATGGCTGCTTAACGGGAAAGGCGAGGTGGGGTGATGCATACAACAAGGGTTTCAAATTATCTCAGATACCATTCCATAAACCCAATATGTAATAGACAAGCCCTACTCCTTCCTCAATGAATTGGACTCAACACCCCCAATTCACCGCCCAAGAATTTATGTGACTAGTAAGAATCTTGAAACCTATGCATTGATATCTCTCTGTAAGTGAGTCAAGTGGGTGTAAAGCGGCAAAATCACAGCAGTGAAAAGCAGGTAAACCCCATTATAAAAATCAATTACTTTTAAAAACCCGTGAAACAAAGACAGTGAAAGAGAGAGAAATTCTTACAAAATTCGTTCAGCGGCTGTAATGCCACCTGGATTGACCATATCTAGACCCACAGCTGATTGAGACATAAGGGTGGACACTCTTGGGGCTGAGAGGTTTGGTGAGGTTGGGTGAGCAAACGCAGACCCTTTAAAGTAATACTGCGTGGTACCCATCCCATGGGTCCCAAATCTCCAGGTTCAAGGGCATCTTCCTACATCGAAAACATGCATGAGAAACCCAGAAGATGGTACACCGTGTGATCGGGAAAGGTTTCTAAAACGCACCTCATTTCTCATCTCCTTGTGCTCGGGTTCGCCATTCCAGCCGCTTTACTAGCAATCTCCCTCCTTGGAGAATCAGCACCTTTAACCTCCTGTTCCGTACAGCTTGCAATTTGTCCTGAGGATGAAAGGGAAGAGTGGGAACCAATGAGAGACTAGCTCTAGGTGTTGGGACAGGCACAGGTCACTCTATTTTCCCCTCAAGAAGAAGAATTAACCACAGGCTCAGCCTGCCGCCTGGGACCAGAATAGGGCCTGAAGCAATCCTGCGCTTTTGCGGCCAGCTCCCAAGAAAGCGAGTTGAAAAATGGAGCTCAGGGGCACTGCAATTCACAAACCTGCAGACTTATAAATGATGACTCTCGTCCACAAATATATTGAGGGAAGGCAACGAAGAGGATTTGAAAGCAAGGCAGAATTGCAGGAAACAGATTTCAGGAGGGAGATTCGAATCGCCTTTAAAGCACAGGAAAAGCGGCAAAACCTCGACAATGATGCCCTTGGCCAAAAAGGGCGTATGCGTTTTTTCCTGAATATATTCAGGAAAAAACGCATACGCCCTTTTTGGCCAACCAAGCAACCTGGAAAGGCAAATCAGCGCTACAAAGAAGTCTCGCTTCCCATCGGTCAAAAGGGCCATGCTGAATAAAGTGTCAAAACCAGAAATGCAGGACAGGCCATGGAGAAACGGGAGCCTGGCTACGCTGATGAGCGGGATGTAAATTGCCAACAGCCACTCTGGAGAAGTGCACGGTGTGTCCTGAAACATCTAAAAAACTCAGCTTAGGGAGCATAGGGCACATCCACTCATGGGCGTATAAATTGGGAAAACTAAAAATCAGCAAGACACAGGCACCCCAAAGTTTAGGGCTGCTCTGTTGACAAGAATCTCCACTTCGTTACACCTTAAATATCCCAGGAAAGAGAAAAATGGATAAAGAAGTTGTGGTCCTTATGTACAATGGAATATCACTCAGCCATGAAATCAACGTCATAAGGCTAGTAGCAGCATGATGATTGGATTTAGGTACGACGATTCTAAGTGAAATAAGTCACACAGAAAAAGGCACTTATCATAAGATACGACTTATAGAGGGAATGTAAAAACCGCTACCCTTGAACTGAATTACAAAACAGAATAGAGTCACACGTTTAGAAAACACACTATGGCTGCTTAACGGGAAAGGTGAGGTGGGGTGATGCATACAACAAGGGTTTCAAATTATCTCAGATACCGTTCCATAAACCCAATATGTAATAGACAAGCCCTACTCCTTCCTCAATGAATTGGACTCAACACCCCCAATTCACCGCCCAAGAATATATCTGACTAGTAAGAATCTTGAAACCTATGCATTGATATCTCTCTGTAAGTGAGTCAAGTGGGTGTAAAGCGGCAAAATCACAGCAGTGAAAAGCAGGTAAACCCCATTATAAAAATCAATTACTTTTAAAAACCCGTGAAACAAAGACAGTGAAAGAGAGAGAAATTCTTACAAAATTCGTTCAGCGGCTGTAATGCCACCTGGATTGACCATATCTAGACCCACAGCTGATTGAGACATAAGGGTGGACACTCTTGGGGCTGAGAGGTTTGGTGAGGTTGGGTGAGCAAACGCAGACCCTTTAAAGTAATACTGCGTGGTACCCATCCCATGGGTCCCAAATCTCCAGGTTCAAGGGCATCTTCCTACATCGAAAACATGCATGAGAAACCCAGAAGATGGTACACCGTGTGATCGGGAAAGGTTTCTAAAACGCACCTCATTTCTCATCTCCTTGTGCTTGGGTTCGCCATTCCAGCCGCTTTACTAGCAATCTCCCTCCTTGGAGAATCAGCACCTTTAACCTCCTGTTCCGTACAGGTTGCAATTTGTCCTGAGGATGAACGGGAAGAGGGGGAACCAATGAGAGACTAGCTCTAGGTGTTGGGACAGGCACAGGTCACTCTATTTTCCCCTCAAGAAGAAGAATTAACCACAGGCTCAGCCTGCCGCCAGGGACCAGAATAGGGCCTGAAGCAATCCTGCGCTTTTGCGGCCAGCTCCCAAGAAAGCGAGTTGAAAAATGGAGCTCAGGGGCACTGCAATTCACAAACCTGCAGACTTATAAATGATGACTCTCGTCCACAAATATATTGATGGAAGGAAACGAAGAGGAGTTGAAAGCAAGGCAGAATTGCAGGAAACAGATTTCAGGAGGGAGATTCGAATCGCCTTTAAAGCACAGGAAAAGCGGCAAAACCTCGACAATGATGCCCTTGGCCAAAAAGGGCGTATGCGTTTTTTCCTGAATATATTCAGGAAAAAACGCATACGCCCTTTTTGGCCAACCAAGCAACCTGGAAAGGCAAATCAGCGCTACAAAGAAGTCTCGCTTCCCATCGGTCAAAAGGGCCATGCTGAATAAAGTGTCAAAACCAGAAATGCAGGACAGGCCATGGAGAAACGGGAGCCTGGCTACGCTGATGGGCGGGATGTAAATTGCCAACAGCCACTCTGGAGAAGTGCACGGTGTGTCCTGAAACATCTAAAAAACTCAGCTTAGGGAGCATAGGGCACATCCACTCATGGGCGTATAAATTGGGAAAACTAAAAATCAGCAAGACACAGGCACCCCAAAGTTTAGGGCTGCTCTGTTGACAAGAATCTCCACTTCGTTACACCTTAAATATCCCAGGAAAGAGAAAAATGGATAAAGAAGTTGTGGTCCTTATGTACAATGGAATATCACTCAGCCATGAAATCAACGTCATAAGGCTAGTAGCAGCATGATGATTGGATTTAGGTACGACGATTCTAAGTGAAATAAGTCACACAGAAAATGACTCTTATCATAAGATATGACTTATAGAGGGAAGGTAAAAACCGCTACCCTTGAACTGAATTACAAAACAGAATAGAGTCACACGTTTAGAAAACACACTATGGCTGCTTAACGGGAAAGGTGAGGTGGGGTGATGCATACAACAAGGGTTTCAAATTATCTCAGATACAGTTCCATAAACCCAATATGTAATAGACAAGCCCTACTCCTTCCTCAATGAATTGGACTCAACACCCCCAATTCACCGCCCAAGAATATATCTGACTAGTAAGAATCTTGAAACCTATGCATTGATATCTCTCTGTAAGTGAGTCAATTGGGTGTAAAGCGGCAAAATCACAGCAGTGAAAAGCAGGTAAACCCCATTATAAAAATCAATTACTTTTAAAAACCCGTGAAACAAAGACAGTGAAAGAGAGAGAAATTCTTACAAAATTCGTTCAGCGACTGTAATGCCACCTGGATTGACCATATCTAGACCCACAGTTGATTGAGACATAAGGGTGGACACTCTTGGCGCTGAGAGGTTTGATGAGGTTGGGTGAGCAAACGCAGACCCTTTAAAGTAATACTGCGTGGTACCCATCCCATGGGTCCCAAATCTCCAGGTTCAAGGGCATCTTCCTACATCGAAAACATGCATGAGAAACCCAGAAGATGGTACACCGTGTGATCGGGAAAGGTTTCTAAAACGCACCTCATTTCTCATCTCCTTGTGCTCGGGTTCGCCATTCCAGCCGCTTTACTAGCAATCTCCCTCCTTGGAGAATCAGCACCTTTAACCTCCTGTTCCGTACAGCTTGCAATTTGTCCTGAGGATGAAAGGGAAGAGGGGGAACCAATGAGAGACTAGCTCTAGGTGTTGGGACAGGCACAGGTCACTCTATTTTCCCATCAGGAAGAAGAATTAACCACAGGCTCAGCCTGCCGCCTGGGACCACAATAGGGCCTGAAGCAATCCTGCGCTTTTGCTTCCAGCGCCCAAGAAAGCGAGTTGAAAAATGGAGCTCAGGGGCACTGCAATTCACAAACCTGCAGACTTATAAATGATGACTCTCGTCCACAAATATATTGAGGGAAGGCAACGAAGAGGATTTGAAAGCAAGGCAGAATTGCAGGAAACAGATTTCAGGAGGGAGATTCGAATCGCCTTTAAAGCACAGGAAAAGCGGCAAAACCTCGACAATGATGCCCTTGGCCAAAAAGGGCGTATGCGTTTTTTCCTGAATATATTCAGGAAATAACGCATACGCCCTTTTTGGCCAACCAAGCAACCTGGAAAGGCAAATCAGCGCTACAAAGAAGTCTCGCTTCCCATCGGTCAAAAGGGCCATGCTGAATAAAGTGTCAAAACCAGAAATGCAGGACAGGCCATGGAGAAACGGGAGCCTGGCTACGCTGATGGGCGGGATGTAAATTGCCAACAGCCACTCTGGAGAAGTGCACGGTGTGTCCTGAAACATCTAAAAAACTCAGCTTAGGGAGCATAGGGCACATCCACTCATGGGCGTATAAATTGGGAAAACTAAAAATCAGCAAAACACAGGTACCCCAAAATTTAGGGCTGCTCTGTTGACAAGAATCTCCACTTCGTTACACCTTAAATATCCCAGGAAAGAGAAAAATGGATAAAGAAGTTGTGGTCCTTATGTACAATGGAATATCACTCAGCCATGAAATCAACGTCATAAGGCTAGTAGCAGCATGATGAGTGGATTTAGGTACGACGATTCTAAGTGAAATAAGTCACACAGAAAAAGACACTTATCATAAGATATGACTTATAGAGGGAATGTAAAAACCGCTACCCTTGAACTGAATTACAAAACAGAATAGAGTCACACGTTTAGAAAACACACTATGGCTGCTTAACGGGAAAGGTGAGGTGGGGTGATGCATAAAACAAGGGTTTCAAATTATCTCAGATACCGTTCCATAAACCCAATATGTAATAGACAAGCCCTACTCCTTCCTCAATGAATTGGACTCAACACCCCCAATTCACGGCCCAAGAATATATCTGACTAGTAAGAATCTTGAAACCTATGCATTGATATCTCTCTGTAAGTGAGTCAAGTGGGTGTAAAGCGGCAAAATCACAGCAGTGAAAAGCAGGTAAACCCCATTATAAAAATCAATTACTTTTAAAAACCCGTGAAACAAAGACAGTGAAAGAGAGAGAAATTCTTACAAAATTCGTTCAGCGGCTGTAATGCCACCTGTATTGACCATATCTAGACCCACAGCTGATTGAGACATAAGGGTGGACACTCTTGGCGCTGAGAGGTTTGGTGAGGTTGGGTGAGCAAACGCAGACCCTTTAAAGTAATACTGCGTGGTACCCATCCCATGGGTCCCAAATCTCCAGGTTCAAGGGCATCTTCCTACATCGAAAACATGCATGAGAAACCCAGAAGATGGTACACCGTGAGATCGGGAAAGGTTTCTAAAACGCACCTCATTTCTCATCTCCTTGTGCTCGGGTTCGCCATTCCAGCCGCTTTACTAGCAATCTCCCTCCTTGGAGAATCAGCACCTTTAACCTCCTGTTCCGTACAGCTTGCAATTTGTCCTGAGGATGAAAGGGAAGAGGGGGAACCAATGAGAGACTAGCTCTAGGTGTTGGGACAGGCACAGGTCACTCTATTTTCCCATCAGGTAGAAGAATTAACCACAGGCTCAGCCTGCCGCCTGGGACCAGAATAGGGCCTGAAGCAATCCTGCGCTTTTGCGGCCAGCGCCCAAGAAAGCGAGTTGAAAAATGGAGCTCAGGGGCACTGCAATTCACAAACCTGCAGACTTATAAATGATGACTCTCGTCCACAAATATATTGAGGGAAGGCAACGAAGAGGATTTGAAAGCAAGGCAGAATTGCAGGAAACAGATTTCAGGAGGGAGATTCGAATCGCCTTTAAAGCACAGGAAAAGCGGCAAAACCTCGACAATGATGCCCTTGGCCAAAAAGGGCGTATGCGTTTTTTCCTGAATATATTCAGGAAAAAACGCATACGCCCTTTTTGGCCAACCAAGCAACCTGGAAAGGCAAATCAGCGCTACAAAGAAGTCTCGCTTCCCATCGGTCAAAAGGGCCATGCTGAATAAAGTGTCAAAACCAGAAATGCAGGACAGGCCATGGAGAAACGGGAGCCTGGCTACGCTGATGGGCGGGATGTAAATTGCCAACAGCCACTATGGAGAAGTGCACGGTGTGTCCTGAAACATCTAAAAAACTCAGCTTAGGGGGCATAGGGCACATCCACTCATAGGCGTATAAATTGGGAAAACTAAAAATCAGCAGGACACAGGCACCCCAAAGTATAGGGCTGCTCTGTTGAGAAGAATCTCCACTTCGTTACACCTTAAATATCCCAGGAAAGAGAAAAATGGATAAAGAAGTTGTGGTCCTTATGTACAATGGAATATCACTCAGCCATGAAATCAACGTCATAAGGCTAGTAGCAGCATGATGATTGGATTTAGGTACGACGATTCTAAGTGAAATAAGTCACACAGAAAAAGACACTTATCATAAGATACGACTTATAGAGGGAATGTAAAAACCGCTACCCTTGAACTGAATTACAAAACAGAATAGAGTCACACGTTTAGAAAACACACTATGGCTGCTTAACGGGAAAGGTGAGGTGGGGTGATGCATACAACAAGGGTTTCAAATTATCTCAGATACCGTTCCATAAACCCAATATGTAATAGACAAGCCCTACTCCTTCCTCAATGAATTGGACTCAACACCCCCAATTCACCGCCCAAGAATATATCTGACTAGTAAGAATCTTGAAACCTATGCATTGATATCTCTCTGTAAGTGAGTCAAGTGGGTGTAAAGCGGCAAAATCACAGCAGTGAAAAGCAGGTAAACCCCATTATAAAAATCAATTACTTTTAAAAACCCGTGAAACAAAGACAGTGAAAGAGAGAGAAATTCTTACAAAATTCGTTCAGCGGCTGTAATGCCACCTGGATTGACCATATCTAGACCCACAGCTGATTGAGACATAAGGGTGGACACTCTTGGGGCTGAGAGGTTTGGTGAGGTTGGGTGAGCAAACGCAGACCCTTTAAAGTAATACTGCGTGGTACCCATCCCATGGGTCCCAAATCTCCAGGTTCAAGGGCATCTTCCTACATCGAAAACATGCATGAGAAACCCAGAAGATGGTACACCGTGTGATCGGGAAAGGTTTCTAAAACGCACCTCATTTCTCATCTCCTTGTGCTCGGGTTCGCCATTCCAGCCGCTTTACTAGCAATCTCCCTCCTTGGAGAATCAGCACCTTTAACCTCCTGTTCCGTACAGGTTGCAATTTGTCCTGAGGATGAACGGGAAGAGGGGGAACCAATGAGAGACTAGCTCTAGGTGTTGGGACAGGCACAGGTCACTCTATTTTCCCATCAGGAAGAAGAATTAACCACAGGCTCAGCCTGCCGCCTGGGACCAGAATAGGGCCTGAAGCAATCCTGCGCTTTTGCGGCCAGCGCCCAAGAAAGCGAGTTGAAAAATGGAGCTCAGGGGCACTGCAATTCACAAACCTGCAGACTTATAAATGATGACTCTCGTCCACAAATATATTGATGGAAGGCAACGAAGAGGATTTGAAAGCAAGGCAGAATTGCAGGAAACAGATTTCAGGAGGGAGATTCGAATCGCCTTTAAAGCACAGGAAAAGCGGCAAAACCTCGACAATGATGCCCTTGGCCAAAAAGGGCGTATGCGTTTTTTCCTGAATATATTCAGGAAAAAACGCATACGCCCTTTTTGGCCAACCAAGCAACCTGGAAAGGCAAATCAGCGCTACAAAGAAGTCTCGCTTCCCATCGGTCAAAAGGGCCATGCTGAATAAAGTGTCAAAACCAGAAATGCAGGACAGGCCATGGAGAAACGGGAGCCTGGCTACGCTGATGGGCGGGATGTAAATTGCCAACAGCCACTCTGGAGAAGTGCACGCTGTGTCCTGAAACATCTAAAAAACTCAGCTTAGGGAGCATAGGGCACATCCACTCATGGGCGTATAAATTGGGAAAACTAAAAATCAGCAAGACACAGGCACCCCAAAGTTTAGGGCTGCTCTGTTGACAAGAATCTCCACTTCGTTACACCTTAAATATCCCAGGAAAGAGAAAAATGGATAAAGAAGTTGTGGTCCTTATGTACAATGGAATATCACTCAGCCATGAAATCAACGTCATAAGGCTAGTAGCAGCATGATGAGTGGATTTAGGTACGACGATTCTAAGTGAAATAAGTCACACAGAAAAAGGCACTTATCATAAGATACGACTTATAGAGGGAATGTAAAAACCGCTACCCTTGAACTGAATTACAAAACAGAATAGAGTCACACGTTTAGAAAACACACTATGGCTGCTTAACGGGAAAGGCGAGGTGGGGTGATGCATACAACAAGGGTTTCAAATTATCTCAGATACCATTCCATAAACCCAATATGTAATAGACAAGCCCTACTCCTTCCTCAATGAATTGGACTCAACACCCCCAATTCACCGCCCAAGAATTTATGTGACTAGTAAGAATCTTGAAACCTATGCATTGATATCTCTCTGTAAGTGAGTCAAGTGGGTGTAAAGCGGCAAAATCACAGCAGTGAAAAGCAGGTAAACCCCATTATAAAAATCAATTACTTTTAAAAACCCGTGAAACAAAGACAGTGAAAGAGAGAGAAATTCTTACAAAATTCGTTCAGCGGCTGTAATGCCACCTGGATTGACCATATCTAGACCCACAGCTGATTGAGACATAAGGGTGGACACTCTTGGGGCTGAGAGGTTTGGTGAGGTTGGGTGAGCAAACGCAGACCCTTTAAAGTAATACTGCGTGGTACCCATCCCATGGGTCCCAAATCTCCAGGTTCAAGGGCATCTTCCTACATCGAAAACATGCATGAGAAACCCAGAAGATGGTACACTGTGTGATCGGGAAAGGTTTCTAAAACGCACCTCATTTCTCATCTCCTTGTGCTCGGGTTCGCCATTCCAGCCGCTTTACTAGCAATCTCCCTCCTTGGAGAATCAGCACCTTTAACCTCCTGTTCCGTACAGCTTGCAATTTGTCCTGAGGATGAAAGGGAAGAGTGGGAACCAATGAGAGACTAGCTCTAGGTGTTGGGACAGGCACAGGTCACTCTATTTTCCCCTCAAGAAGAAGAATTAACCACAGGCTCAGCCTGCCGCCTGGGACCAGAATAGGGCCTGAAGCAATCCTGCGCTTTTGCGGCCAGCTCCCAAGAAAGCGAGTTGAAAAATGGAGCTCAGGGGCACTGCAATTCACAAACCTGCAGACTTATAAATGATGACTCTCGTCCACAAATATATTGAGGGAAGGCAACGAAGAGGATTTGAAAGCAAGGCAGAATTGCAGGAAACAGATTTCAGGAGGGAGATTCGAATCGCCTTTAAAGCACAGGAAAAGCGGCAAAACCTCGACAATGATGCCCTTGGCCAAAAAGGGCGTATGCGTTTTTTCCTGAATATATTCAGGAAAAAACGCATACGCCCTTTTTGGCCAACCAAGCAACCTGGAAAGGCAAATCAGCGCTACAAAGAAGTCTCGCTTCCCATCGGTCAAAAGGGCCATGCTGAATAAAGTGTCAAAACCAGAAATGCAGGACAGGCCATGGAGAAACGGGAGCCTGGCTACGCTGATGAGCGGGATGTAAATTGCCAACAGCCACTCTGGAGAAGTGCACGGTGTGTCCTGAAACATCTACAAAACTCAGCTTAGGGAGCATAGGGCACATCCACTCATGGGCGTATAAATTGGGAAAACTAAAAATCAGCAAGACACAGGCACCCCAAAGTTTAGGGCTGCTCTGTTGACAAGAATCTCCACTTCGTTACACCTTAAATATCCCAGGAAAGAGAAAAATGGATAAAGAAGTTGTGGTCCTTATGTACAATGGAATATCACTCAGCCATGAAATCAACGTCATAAGGCTAGTAGCAGCATGATGATTGGATTTAGGTACGACGATTCTAAGTGAAATAAGTCACACAGAAAAAGGCACTTATCATAAGATACGACTTATAGAGGGAATGTAAAAACCGCTACCCTTGAACTGAATTACAAAACAGAATAGAGTCACACGTTTAGAAAACACACTATGGCTGCTTAACGGGAAAGGTGAGGTGGGGTGATGCATACAACAAGGGTTTCAAATTATCTCAGATACCGTTCCATAAACCCAATATGTAATAGACAAGCCCTACTCCTTCCTCAATGAATTGGACTCAACACCCCCAATTCACCGCCCAAGAATATATCTGACTAGTAAGAATCTTGAAACCTATGCATTGATATCTCTCTGTAAGTGAGTCAAGTGGGTGTAAAGCGGCAAAATCACAGCAGTGAAAAGCAGGTAAACCCCATTATAAAAATCAATTACTTTTAAAAACCCGTGAAACAAAGACAGTGAAAGAGAGAGAAATTCTTACAAAATTCGTTCAGCGGCTGTAATGCCACCTGGATTGACCATATCTAGACCCACAGCTGATTGAGACATAAGGGTGGACACTCTTGGGGCTGAGAGGTTTGGTGAGGTTGGGTGAGCAAACGCAGACCCTTTAAAGTAATACTGCGTGGTACCCATCCCATGGGTCCCAAATCTCCAGGTTCAAGGGCATCTTCCTACATCGAAAACATGCATGAGAAACCCAGAAGATGGTACACCGTGTGATCGGGAAAGGTTTCTAAAACGCACCTCATTTCTCATCTCCTTGTGCTCGGGTTCGCCATTCCAGCCGCTTTACTAGCAATCTCCCTCCTTGGAGAATCAGCACCTTTAACCTCCTGTTCCGTACAGCTTGCAATTTGTCCTGAGGATGAAAGGGAAGAGGGGGAACCAATGAGAGACTAGCTCCAGGTGTTGGGACAGGCAGAGGTCACTCTATTTTCCCATCAGGAAGAAGAATTAACCACAGGCTCAGCCTGGCGCCTGGGACCAGAATAGGGCCTGAAGCAATCCTGCGCTTTTGCGGCCAGCGCCCAAGAAAGCGAGTTGAAAAATGGCGCTCAGGGGCACTGCAATTCACAAACCTGCAGACTTATAAATGATGACTCTCGTCCACAAATATATTGAGGGAAGGCAACGAAGAGGATTTGAAAGCAAGGCAGAATTGCAGGAAACAGATTTCAGGAGGGAGATTCGAATCGCCTTTAAAGCACAGGAAAAGCGGCAAAACCTCGACAATGATGCCCTTGGCCAAAAAGGGCGTATGCGTTTTTTCCTGAATATATTCAGGAAAAAACGCATACGCCCTTTTTGGCCAACCAAGCAACCTGGAAAGGCAAATCAGCGCTACAAAGAAGTCTCGCTTCCCATCGGTCAAAAGGGCCATGCTGAATAAAGTGTCAAAACCAGAAATGCAGGACAGGCCATGGAGAAACGGGAGCCTGGCTACGCTGATGGGCGGGATGTAAATTGCCAACAGCCACTCTGGAGAAGTGCACGGTGTGTCCTGAAACATCTAAAAAACTCAGCTTAGGGAGCATAGGGCACATCCACTCATGGGCGTATAAATTGGGAAAACTAAAAATCAGCAAGACACAGGCACCCCAAAGTTTAGGGCTGCTCTGTTGACAAGAATCTCCACTTCGTTACACCTTAAATATCCCAGGAAAGAGAAAAATGGATAAAGAAGTTGTGGTCCTTATGTACAATGGAATATCACTCAGCCATGAAATCAACGTCAAAAGGCTAGTAGCAGCCTGATGATTGGATTTAGGTACGACTATTCTAAGTGAAATAAGTCACACAGAAAAAGACACTTATCATAAGATATGACTTATAGAGGGAATGTAAAAACCGCTACCCTTGAACGGAATTACAAAACAGAATAGAGTCACACGTTTAGAAAACACACTATGGCTGCTTAACGGGAAAGGCGAGGTGGGGTGATGCATACAACAAGGGTTTCAAATTATCTCAGATACCGTTCCATAAACCCAATATGTAATAGACAAGCCCTACTCCTTCCTCAATGAATTGGACTCAACACCCCCAATTCACCGCCCAAGAATATATGTGACTAGTAAAAATCTTGAAACCTATGCATTGATATCTCTCTGTAAGTGAGTCAAGTGGGTGTAAAGCGGCAAAATCACAGCAGTGAAAAGCAGGTAAACCCCATTATAAAAATCAATTACTTTTAAAAACCCGTGAAACAAAGACAGTGAAAGAGAGAGAAATTCTTACAAAATTCGTTCAGCGGCTGTAATGCCACCTGGATTGACCATATCTAGACCCACAGCTGATTGAGACATAAGGGTGGACACTCTTGGGGCTGAGAGGTTTGGTGAGGTTGGGTGAGCAAACGCAGACCCTATAAAGTAATACTGCGTGGTACCCATCCCATGGGTACAAAATCTCCAGGTTCAAGGGCATCTTCCTACATCGAAAACAGGCATGAGAAACCCAGAAGATGGTACACCGTGTGATCGGGAAAGGTTTCTAAAACGCACCTCATTTCTCATCTCCTTGTGCTCGGGTTCGCCATTCCAGCCGCTTTACTAGCAATCTCCCTCCTTGGAGAATCAGCACCTTTAACCTCCTGTTCCGTACAGCTTGCAATTTGTCCTGAGGATGAAAGGGAAGAGGGGGAACCAATGAGAGACTAGCTCTAGGTGTTGGGACAGGCACAGGTCACTCTATTTTCCCCTCAAGAAGAAGAATTAACCACAGGCTCAGCCTGCCGCCTGGGACCAGAATAGGGCCTGAAGCAATCCTGCGCTTTTGCGGCCAGCTCCCAAGAAAGCGAGTTGAAAAATGGAGCTCAGGGACACTGCAATTCACAAACCTGCAGACTTATAAATGATGACTCTCGTCCACAAATATATTGAGGGAAGGCAACGAAGAGGATTTGAAAGCAAGGCAGAATTGCAGGAAACAGATTTCAGGAGGGAGATTCGAATCGCCTTTAAAGCACAGGAAAAGCGGCAAAACCTCGACAATGATGCCCTTGGCCAAAAAGGGCGTATGCGTTTTTTCCTGAATATATTCAGGAAAAAACGCATACGCCCTTTTTGGCCAACCAAGCAACCTGGAAAGGCAAATCAGCGCTACAAAGAAGTCTCGCTTCCCATCGGTCAAAAGGGCCATGCTGAATAAAGTGTCAAAAGCAGAAATGCAGGACAGGCCATGGAGAAACGGGAGCCTGGCTACGCTGATGAGCGGGATGTAAATTGCCAACAGCCACTCTGGAGAAGTGCACGGTGTGTCCTGAAACATCTAAAAAACTCAGCTTAGGGAGCATAGGGCACATCCACTCATGGGCGTATAAATTGGGAAAACTAAAAATCAGCAAGACACAGGCACCCCAAAGTTTAGGGCTGCTCTGTTGACAAGAATCTCCACTTCGTTACACCTTAAATATCCCAGGAAAGAGAAAAATGGATAAAGAAGTTGTGGTCCTTATGTACAATGGAATATCACTCAGCCATGAAATCAACGTCATAAGGCTAGTAGCAGCATGATGATTGGATTTAGGTACGATGATTCTAAGTGAAATAAGTCACACAGAAAAAGGCACTTATCATAAGATACGACTTATAGAGGGAATGTAAAAACCGCTACCCTTGAACTGAATTACAAAACAGAATAGAGTCACACGTTTAGAAAACACACTATGGCTGCTTAACGGGAAAGGTGAGGTGGGGTGATGCATACAACAAGGGTTTCAAATTATCTCAGATACCGTTCCATAAACCCAATATGTAATAGACAAGCCCTACTCCTTCCTCAATGAATTGGACTCAACACCCCCAATTCACCGCCCAAGAATATATCTGACTAGTAAGAATCTTGAAACCTATGCATTGATATCTCTCTGTAAGTGAGTCAAGTGGGTGTAAAGCGGCAAAATCACAGCAGTGAAAAGCAGGTAAACCCCATTATAAAAATCAATTACTTTTAAAAACCCGTGAAACAAAGACAGTGAAAGAGAGAGAAATACTTACAAAATTCGTTCAGCGGCTGTAATGCCACCTGGATTGACCATATCTAGACCCACAGCTGATTGAGACATAAGGGTGGACACTCTTGGCGCTGAGAGGTTTGGTGAGGTTGGGTGAGCAAACGCAGACCCTTTAAAGTAATACTGCGTGGTACCCATCCCATGGGTCCCAAATCTCCAGGTTCAAGGGCATCTTCCTACATCGAAAACATGCATGAGAAACCCAGAAGATGGTACACCGTGTGATCGGGAAAGGTTTCTAAAACGCACCTCATTTCTCATCTCCTTGTGCTCGGGTTCGCCATTCCAGCCGCTTTACTAGCAATCTCCCTCCTTGGAGAATCAGCACCTTTAACCTCCTGTTCCGTACAGCTTGCAATTTGTCCTGAGGATGAAAGGGAAGAGGGGGAACCAATGAGAGACTAGCTCCAGGTGTTGGGACAGGCAGAGGTCACTCTATTTTCCCATCAGGAAGAAGAATTAACCACAGGCTCAGCCTGCCGCCTGGGACCAGAATAGGGCCTGAAGCAATCCTGCGCTTTTGCGGCCAGCGCCCAAGAAAGCGAGTTGAAAAATGGCGCTCAGGGGCACTGCAATTCACAAACCTGCAGACTTATAAATGATGACTCTCGTCCACAAATATATTGAGGGAAGGCAACGAAGAGGATTTGAAAGCAAGGCAGAATTGCAGGAAACAGATTTCAGGAGGGAGATTCGAATCGCCTTTAAAGCACAGGAAAAGCGGCAAAACTTCGACAATGATGCCCTTGGCCAAAAAGGGCGTATGCGTTTTTTCCTGAATATATTCAGGAAAAAACGCATACGCCCTTTTTGGCCAACCAAGCAACCTGGAAAGGCAAATCAGCGCTACAAAGAAGTCTCGCTTCCCATCGGTCAAAAGGGCCATGCTGAATAAAGTGTCAAAACCAGAAATGCAGGACAGGCCATGGAGAAACGGGAGCCTGGCTACGCTGATGAGCGGGATGTAAATTGCCAACAGCCACTCTGGAGAAGTGCACGGTGTGTCCTGAAACATCTAAAAAACTGAGCTTAGGGAGCATAGGGCACATCCACTCATGGGCGTATAAATTGGGAAAACTAAAAATCAGCAAGACACAGGCACCCCAAAGTTTAGGGCTGCTCTGTTGACAAGAATCTCCACTTCGTTACACCTTAAATATCCCAGGAAAGAGAAAAATGGATAAAGAAGTTGTGGTCCTTATGTACAATGGAATATCACTCAGCCATGAAATCAACGTCATAAGGCTAGTAGCAGCATGATGATTGGATTTAGGTACGACGATTCTAAGTGAAATAAGTCACACAGAAAAAGGCACTTATCATAAGATACGACTTATAGAGGGAATGTAAAAACCGCTACCCTTGAACTGAATTACAAAACAGAATAGAGTCACACGTTTAGAAAACTCACTATGGCTGCTTAACGGGAAAGGCGAGGTGGGGTGATGCATACAACAAGGGTTTCAAATTATCTCAGATACCGTTCCATAAACCCAATGTGTAATAGACAAGCCCTACTCCTTCCTCAATGAATTGGACTCAACACCCCCAATTCACCGCCCAAGAATATATGTGACTAGTAAGAATCTTGAAACCTATGCATTGATATCTCTCTGTAAGTGAGTCAAGTGGGTGTAAAGCGGCAAAATCACAGCAGTGAAAAGCAGGTAAACCCCATTATAAAAATCAATTACTTTTAAAAACCCGTGAAACAAAGACAGTGAAAGAGAGAGAAATTCTTACAAAATTCGTTCAGCGGCTGTAATGCCACCTGGATTGACCATATCTAGACCCACAGCTGATTGAGACATAAGGGTGGACACTCTTGGCGCTGAGAGGTTTGGTGAGGTTGGGTGAGCAAACGCAGACCCTTTAAAGTAATACTGCGTGGTACCCATCCCATGGGTCCCAAATCTCCAGGTTCAAGGGCATCTTCCTATATCGAAAACATGCATGAGAAACCCAGAAGATGGTACACCGTGTGATCGGGAAAGGTTTCTAAAACGCACCTCATTTCTCATCTCCTTGTGCTCGGGTTCGCCATTCCAGCCGCTTTACTAGCAATCTCCCTCCTTGGAGAATCAGCACCTTTAACCTCCTGTTCCGTACAGCTTGCAATTTGTCCTGAGGATGAAAGGGAAGAGGGGGAATCAATGAGAGACTAGCTCTAGGTGTTGGGACAGGCACAGGTCACTCTATTTTCCCATCAGGAAGAAGAATTAACCACAGGCTCAGCCTGCCGCCTGGGACCAGAATAGGGCCTGAAGCAATCCTGCGCTTTTGCTTCCAGCGCCCAAGAAAGCGAGTTGAAAAACGGAGCTCAGGGGCACTGCAATTCACAAACCTGCAGACTTATAAATGATGACTCTCGTCCACAAATATATTGAGGGAAGGCAACGAAGAGGATTTGAAAGCAAGGCAGAATTGCAGGAAACAGATTTCAGGAGGTAGATTCGAATCGCCTTTAAAGCACAGGAAAAGCGGCAAAACCTCGACAATGATGCCCTTGGCCAAAAAGGGCGTATGCGTTTTTTCCTGAATATATTCAGGAAAAAACGCATACGCCCTTTTTGGCCAACCAAGCAACCTGGAAAGGCAAATCAGCGCTACAAAGAAGTCTCGCTTCCCATCGGTCAAAAGGGCCATGCTGAATAAAGTGTCAAAACCAGAAATGCAGGACAGGCCATGGAGAAACGGGAGCCTGGCTACGCTGATGGGCGGGATGTAAATTGCCAACAGCCACTCTGGAGAAGTGCACGGTGTGTCCTGAAACATCTACAAAACTCAGCTTACGGAGCATAGGGCACATCCACTCATGGGCGTATAAATTGGGAAAACTAAAAATCAGCAAGACACAGGCACCCCAAAGTTTAGGGCTGCTCTGTTGACAAGAATCTCCACTTCGTTACACCTTAAATATCCCAGGAAAGAGAAAAATGGATAAAGAAGTTGTGGTCCTTATGTACAATGGAATATCACTCAGCCATGAAATCAACGTCATAAGGCTAGTAGCAGCATGATGATTGGATTTAGGTACGACGATTCTAAGTGAAATAAGTCACACAGAAAAAGGCACTTATCATAAGATACGACTTATAGAGGGAATGTAAAAACCGCTACCCTTGAACTGAATTACAAAACAGAATAGAGTCACACGTTTAGAAAACACACTATGGCTGCTTAACGGGAAAGGTGAGGTGGGGTGATGCATACAACAAGGGTTTCGAATTATCTCAGATACCGTTCCATAAACCCAATATGTAATAGACAAGCCCTACTCCTTCCTCAATGAATTGGACTCAACACCCCCAATTCACCGCCCAAGAATATATCTGACTAGTAAGAATCTTGAAACCTATGCATTGATATCTCTCTGTAAGTGAGTCAAGTGGGTGTAAAGCGGCAAAATCACAGCAGTGAAAAGCAGGTAAACCCCATTATAAAAATCAATTACTTTTAAAAACCCGTGAAACAAAGACAGTGAAAGAGAGAGAAATTCTTACAAAATTCGTTCAGCGGCTGTAATGCCACCTGGATTGACCATATCTAGACCCACAGCTGATTGAGACATAAGGGTGGACACTCTTGGGGCTGAGAGTTTTGGTGAGGTTGGGTGAGCAAACGCAGACCCTTTAAAGTAATACTGCGTGGTACCCATCCCATGGGTCCCAAATCTCCAGGTTCAAGGGCATCTTCCTACATCGAAAACATGCATGAGAAACCCAGAAGATGGTACACCGTGTGATCGGGAAAGGTTTCTAAAACGCACCTCATTTCTCATCTCCTTGTGCTCGGGTTCGCCATTCCAGCCGCTTTACTAGCAATCTCCCTCCTTGGAGAATCAGCACCTTTAACCTCCTGTTCCGTACAGCTTGCAATTTGTCCTGAGGATGAAAGGGAAGAGGGGGAACCAATGAGAGACTAGCTCCAGGTGTTGGGACAGGAAGAGGTCACTCTATTTTCCCATCAGGAAGAAGAATTAACCACAGGCTCAGCCTGCCGCCTGGGACCAGAATAGGGCCTGAAGCAATCCTGCGCTTTTGCGGCCAGCGCCCAAGAAAGCGAGTTGAAAAATGGAGCTCAGGGGCACTGCAATTCACAAACCTGCAGACTTATAAATGATGACTCTCGTCCACAAATATATTGAGGGAAGGCAACGAAGAGGATTTGAAAGCAAGGCAGAATTGCAGGAAACAGATTTCAGGAGGGAGATTCGAATCGCCTTTAAAGCACAGGAAAAGCGGCAAAACCTCGACAATGATGCCCTTGGCCAAAAAGGGCGTATGCGTTTTTTCCTGAATATATTCAGGAAAAAACGCATACGCCCTTTTTGGCCAACCAAGCAACCTGGAAAGGCAAATCAGCGCTACAAAGAAGTCTCGCTTCCCATCGGTCAAAAGGGCCATGCAGAATAAAGTGTCAAAAGCAGAAATGCAGGACAGGCCATGGAGAAACGGGAGCCTGGCTACGCTGATGAGCGGGATGTAAATTGCCAACAGCCACTCTGGAGAAGTGCACGGTGTGTCCTGAAACATCTAAAAAACTGAGCTTAGGGAGCATAGGGCACATCCACTCATGGGCGTATAAATTGGGAAAATTAAAAATCAGCAAGACACAGGCACCCCAAAGTTTAGGGCTGCTCTGTTGACAAGAATCTCCACTTCGTTACACCTTAAATATCCCAGGAAAGAGAAAAATGGATAAAGAAGTTGTGGTCCTTATGTACAATGGAATATCACTCAGCCATGAAATCAACGTCATAAGGCTAGTAGCAGCATGATGATTGGATTTAGGTACGACGATTCTAAGTGAAATAAGTCACACAGAAAAAGGCACTTATCATAAGATACGACTTATAGAGGGAATGTAAAAACCGCTACCCTTGAACTGAATTACAAAACAGAATAGAGTCACACGTTTAGAAAACACACTATGGCTGCTTAACGGGAAAGGCGAGGTGGGGTGATGCATACAACAAGGGTTTCAAATTATCTCAGATACCGTTCCATAAACCCAATATGTAATAGACAAGCCCTACTCCTTCCTCAATGAATTGGACTCAACACCCCCAATTCACCGCCCAAGAATATATGTGACTAGTAAGAATCTTGAAACCTATGCATTGATATCTCTCTGTAAGTGAGTCAAGTGGGTGTAAAGCGGCAAAATCACAGCAGTGAAAAGCAGGTAAACCCCATTATAAAAATCAATTACTTTTAAAAACCCGTGAAACAAAGACAGTGAAAGAGAGAGAAATTCTTACAAAATTCGTTCAGCGGCTGTAATGCCACCTGGATTGACCATATCTAGACCCACAGCTGATTGAGACATAAGGGTGGACACTCTTGGGGCTGAGAGGTTTGGTGAGGTTGGGTGAGCAAACGCAGACCCTATAAAGTAATACTGCGTGGTGCCCATCCCATGGGTCCAAAATCTCCAGGTTCAAGGGCATCTTCCTACATCGAAAACATTCATGAGAAACCCAGAAGATGGTACACCGTGTGATCGGGAAAGGTTTCTAAAACGCACCTCATTTCTCATCTCCTTGTGCTCGGGTTCGCCATTCCAGCCACTTTACTAGCAATCTCCCTCCTTGGAGAATCAGCACCTTTAACCTCCTGTTCCGTACAGCTTGCAATTTGTCCTGAGGATGAAAGGGAAGAGGGGGAACCAATGAGAGACTAGCTCTAGGTGTTGGGACAGGCACAGGTCACTCTATTTTCCCCTCAAGAAGAAGAATTAACCACAGGCTCAGCATGCTGCCTGGGACCAGAATAGGGCCTGAAGCAATCCTGCGCTTTTGCGGCCAGCTCCCAAGAAAGCGAGTTGAAAAATGGAGCTCAGGGACACTGCAATTCACAAACCTGCAGACTTATAAATGATGACTCTCGTCCACAAATATATTGAGGGAAGGCAACGAAGAGGATTTGAAAGCAAGGCAGAATTGCAGGAAACAGATTTCAGGAGGGAGATTCGAATCGCCTTTAAAGCACAGGAAAAGCGGCAAAACCTCGACAATGATGCCCTTGGCCAAAAAGGGCGTATGCGTTTTTTCCTGAATATATTCAGGAAAAAACGCATACGCCCTTTTTGGCCAACCAAGCAACCTGGAAAGGCAAATCAGCGCTACAAAGAAGTCTCGCTTCCCATCGGTCAAAAGGGCCATGCTGAATAAAGTGTCAAAAGCAGAAATGCAGGACAGGCCATGGAGAAACGGGAGCCTGGCTACGCTGATGAGCGGGATGTAAATTGCCAACAGCCACTCTGGAGAAGTGCACGGTGTGTCCTGAAACATCTAAAAAACTCAGCTTAGGGAGCATAGGGCACATCCACTCATGGGCGTATAAATTGGGAAAACTAAAAATCAGCAAGACACAGGCACCCCAAAGTTTAGGGCTGCTCTGTTGACAAGAATCTCCACTTCGTTACACCTTAAATATCCCAGGAAAGAGAAAAATGGATAAAGAAGTTGTGGTCCTTATGTACAATGGAATATCACTCAGCCATGAAATCAACGTCATAAGGCTAGTAGCAGCATGATGATTGGATTTAGGTACGACGATTCTAAGTGAAATAAGTCACACAGAAAAAGGCACTTATCATAAGATACGACTTATAGAGGGAATGTAAAAACCGCTACCCTTGAACTGAATTACAAAACAGAATAGAGTCACACGTTTAGAAAACACACTATGGCTGCTTAACGGGAAAGGTGAGGTGGGGTGATGCATACAACAAGGGTTTCAAATTATCTCAGATACCGTTCCATAAACCCAATATGTAATAGACAAGCCCTACTCCTTCCTCAATGAATTGGACTCAACACCCCCAATTCACCGCCCAAGAATATATCTGACTAGTAAGAATCTTGATACCTATGCATTGATATCTCTCTGTAAGTGAGTCAAGTGGGTGTAAAGCGGCAAAATCACAGCAGTGAAAAGCAGGTAAACCCCATTATAAAAATCAATTACTTTTAAAAACCCGTGAAACAAAGACAGTGAAAGAGAGAGAAATTCTTACAAAATTCGTTCAGCGGCTGTAATGCCACCTGGATTGACCATATCTAGACCCACAGCTGATTGAGACATAAGGGTGGACACTCTTGGGACTGAGAGTTTTGGTGAGGTTGGGTGAGCAAACGCAGACCCTTTAAAGTAATACTGCGTGGTACCCATCCCATGGGTCCCAAATCTCCAGGTTCAAGGGCATCTTCCTACATCGAAAACATGCATGAGAAACCCAGAAGATGGTACACCGTGTGATCGGGAAAGGTTTCTAAAACGCACCTCATTTCTCATCTCCTTGTGCTCGGGTTCGCCATTCCAGCCGCTTTACTAGCAATCTCCCTCCTTGGAGAATCAGCACCTTTAACCTCCTGTTCCGTACAGCTTGCAATTTGTCCTGAGGATGAAAGGGAAGAGGGGGAACCAATGAGAGACTAGCTCCAGGTGTTGGGACAGGCAGAGGTCACTCTATTTTCCCATCAGGAAGAAGAATTAACCACAGGCTCAGCCTGCCGCCTGGGACCAGAATAGGGCCTGAAGCAATCCTGCGCTTTTGCGGCCAGCGCCCAAGAAAGCGAGTTGAAAAATGGAGCTCAGGGGCACTGCAATTCACAAACCTGCAGACTTATAAATGATGACTCTCGTCCACAAATATATTGAGGGAAGGCAACGAAGAGGATTTGAAAGCAAGGCAGAATTGCAGGAAACAGATTTCAGGAGGGAGATTCGAATCGCCTTTAAAGCACAGGAAAAGCGGCAAAACCTCGACAATGATGCCCTTGGACAAAAAGGGCGTATGCGTTTTTTCCTGAATATATTCAGGAAAAAACGCATACGCCCTTTTTGGCCAACCAAGCAACCTGGAAAGGCAAATCAGCGCTACAAAGAAGTCTCGCTTCCCATCGGTCAAAAGGGCCATGCTGAATAAAGTGTCAAAACCAGAAATGCAGGACAGGCCATGGAGAAACGGGAGCCTGGCTACGCTGATGGGCGGGATGTAAATTGCCAACAGCCACTCTGGAGAAGTGCACGGTGTGTCCTGAAACATCTAAAAAACTGAGCTTAGGGAGCATAGGGCACATCCACTCATGGGCGTATAAATTGGGAAAACTAAAAATCAGCAAGACACAGGCACCCCAAAGTTTAGGGCTGCTCTGTTGACAAGAATCTCCACTTCGTTACACCTTAAATATCCCAGGAAAGAGAAAAATGGATAAAGAAGTTGTGGTCCTTATGTACAATGGAATATCACTCAGGCATGATATCAACATCATAAGGCTAGTAGCAGCATGATGATTGGATTTAGGTACGACGATTCTAAGTGAAATAAGTCACACAGAAAAAGACACTTATCATAATATATGACTTATAGAGGGAATGTAAAAACCGCTACCCTTGAACTGAATTACAAAACAGAATAGAGTCACACGTTTAGAAAACACACTATGGCTGCTTAACGGGAAAGGTGAGGTGGGGTGATGCATACAACAAGGGTTTCAAATTATCTCAGATACCGTTCCATAAACCCAATATGTAATAGACAAGCCCTACTCCTTCCTCAATGAATTGGACTCAACACCCCCAATTCACTGCCCAAGAATATATCTGACTAGTAAGAATCTTGAAACCTATGCATTGATATCTCTCTGTAAGTGAGTCAAGTGGGTGTAAAGCGGCAAAATCACAGCAGTGAAAAGCAGGTAAACCCCATTATAAAAATCAATTACTTTTAAAAACCCGTGAAACAAAGACAGTGAAAGAGAGAGAAATACTTACAAAATTCGTTCACCGGCTGTAATGCCACCTGGATTGACCATATCTAGACCCACAGCTGATTGAGACATAAGGGTGGACACTCTTGGGGCTGAGAGTTTTGGTGAGGTTGGGTGAGCAAACGCAGACCCTTTAAAGTAATACTGCGTGGTACCCATCCCATGGGTCCCAAATCTCCAGGTTCAAGGGCATCTTCCTACATCGAAAACATGCATGAGAAACCCAGAAGATGGTACACCGTGTGATCGGGAAAGGTTTCTAAAACGCACCTCATTTCTCATCTCCTTGTGCTCGGGTTCGCCATTCCAGCCGCTTTACTAGCAATCTCCCTCCTTGGAGAATCAGCACCTTTAACCTCCTGTTCCTTACAGGTTGCAATTTGTCCTGAGGATGAACGGGAAGAGGGGGAACCAATGAGAGACTAGCTCTAGGTGTTGGGACAGGCACAGGTCACTCTATTTTCCCCTCAAGAAGAAGAATTAACCACAGGCTCAGCCTGCCGCCAGGGACCAGAATAGGGCCTGAAGCAATCCTGCGCTTTTGCGGCCAGCTCCCAAGAAAGCGAGTTGAAAAATGGAGCTCAGGGGCACTGCAATTCACAAACCTGCAGACTTATAAATGATGACTCTCGTCCACAAATATATTGATGGAAGGAAACGAAGAGGATTTGAAAGCAAGGCAGAATTGCAGGAAACAGATTTCAGGAGGGAGATTCGAATCGCCTTTAAAGCACAGGAAAAGCGGCAAAACCTCGACAATGATGCCCTTGGCCAAAAAGGGCGTATGCGTTTTTTCCTGAATATATTCAGGAAAAAACGCATACGCCCTTTTTGGCCAACCAAGCAACCTGGAAAGGCAAATCAGCGCTACAAAGAAGTCTCGCTTCCCATCGGTCAAAAGGGCCATGCTGAATAAAGTGTCAAAACCAGGAATGCAGGACAGGCCATGGAGAAACGGGAGCCTGGCTACGCTGATGGGCGGTATGTAAATTGCCAACAGCCACTCTGGAGAAGTGCACGGTGTGTCCTGAAACATCTAAAAAACTCAGCTTAGGGAGCATAGGGCACATCCACTCATGGGCGTATAAATTGGGAAAACTAAAAATCAGCAAGACACAGGCACCCCAAAGTTTAGGGCTTCTCTGTTGACAAGAATCTTCACTTCGTTACACCTTAAATATCCCAGGAAAGAGAAAAATGGATAAAGAAGTTGTGGTCCTTATGTACAATGGAATATCACTCAGCCATGAAATCAACGTCATAAGGCTAGTAGCAGCATGATGAGTGGATTTAGGTACGAAGATTCTAAGTGAAATAAGTCACACAGAAAAAGACACTTATCATAAGATATGACTTATAGAGGGAATGTAAAAACCGCTACCCTTGAACTGAATTACAAAACAGAATAGAGTCACACGTTTAGAAAACACACTATGGCTGCTTAATGGGAAAGGTGAGGTGGGGTGATGCATACAACAAGGGTTTCAAATTAGCTCAGATACCGTTCCATAAACCCAATATGTAATAGACAAGCCCTACTCCTTCCTCAATAAATTGGACTCAACCCCCCCTATTCACCGCCCAAGAATATATCTGACTAGTAAGAATCTTGAAACCTATGCATTGATATCTCTCTGTAAGTGAGTCAAGTGGGTGTAAAGCGGCAAAATCACAGCAGTGAAAAGCAGGTAAACCCCATTATAAAAATCAATTACTTTTAAAAACCCGTGAAACAAAGACAGTGAAAGAGAGAGAAATTCTTACAAAATTCGTTCAGGGGCTGTGATGCCACCTGGATTGACCATATCTAGACCCACAGCTGATTGAGACATAAGGGTGGACACTCTTGGGGCTGAGAGGTTTGGTGAGGTTGGGTGAGCAAACGCAGACCCTATAAAGTAATACTGCGTGGTACCCATCCCATGGGTCCCAAATCTCCAGGTTCAAGGGCATCTTCCTACATCGAAAACATTCATGAGAAACCCAGAAGATGGTACACCGTGTGATCGGGAAAGGTTTCTAAAACGCACCTCATTTCTCATCTCCTTGTACTTGGGTTCGCCATTCCAGCCGCTTTACTAGCAATCTCCCTCCTTGGAGAATCAGCACCTTTAACCTCCTGTTCCTTACAGGTTGCAATTTGTCCTGAGGATGAACGGGAAGAGGGGGAACCAATGAGAGACTAGCTCTAGGTGTTGGGACAGGCACAGGTCACTCTATTTTCCCCTCAAGAAGAAGAATTAACCACAGGCTCAGCCTGCCGCCTGGGACCAGAATAGGGCCTGAAGCAATCCTGCGCTCTTGCGGCCAGCTCCCAAGAAAGCGAGTTGAAAAATGGAGCTCAGGGGCACTGCAATTCACAAACCTGCAGACTTATAAATGATGACTCTCGTCCACAAATATATTGATGGAAGGCAACGAAGAGGATTTGAAAGCAAGGCAGAATTGCAGGAAACAGATTTCAGGAGGGAGATTCGAATCGCCTTTAAAGCACAGGAAAAGCGGCAAAACCTCGACAATGATGCCCTTGGCCAAAAAGGGCGTATGCGTTTTTTCCTGAATATATTCAGGAAAAAACGCATACGCCCTTTTTGGCCAACCAAGCAACCTGGAAAGGCAAATCAGCGCTACAAAGAAGTCTCGCTTCCCATCGGTCAAAAGGGCCATGCTGAATAAAGTGTCAAAACCAGGAATGCAGGACAGGCCATGGAGAAACGGGAGCCTGGCTACGCTGATGGGCGGGATGTAAATTGCCAACAGCCACTCTGGAGAAGTGCACGGTGTGTCCTGAAACATCTAAAAAACTGAGCTTAGGGAGCATAGGGCACATCCACTCATGGGCGTATAAATTGGGAAAACTAAAAATCAGCAAGACACAGGCACTCCAAAGTTTAGGGCTGCTCTGTTGACAAGAATCTCCACTTCGTTACACCTTAAATATCCCAGGAAAGAGAAAAATGGATAAAGAAGTTGTGGTCCTTATGTACAATGGAATATCACTCAGCCATGAAATCAACGTCATAAGGCTAGTAGCAGCATGATGATTGGATTTAGGTACGACGATTCTAAGTGAAATAAGTCACACAGAAAAAGACACTTATCATAAGATATGACTTATAGAGGGAATGTAAAAACCGCTACCCTTGAACTGAATTACAAAACAGAATAGAGTCACACGTTTAGAAAACACACTATGGCTGCTTAACGGGAAAGGCGAGGTGGGGTGATGCATACAACAAGGGTTTCAAATTATCTCAGATACCGTTCCATAAACCCAATATGTAATAGACAAGCCCTACTCCTTCCTCAATGAATTGGACTCAACACCCCCAATTCACCGCCCAAGAATATATCTGACTAGTAAGAATCTTGAAACCTATGCATTGATATCTCTCTGTAAGTGAGTCAAGTGGGTGTAAAGCGGCAAAATCACAGCAGTGAAAAGCAGGTAAACCCCATTATAAAAATCAATTACTTTTAAAAACCCGTGAAACAAAGACAGTGAAAGAGAGAGAAATTCTTACAAAATTCGTTCAGCGGCTGTAATGCCACCTGGATTGACCATATCTAGACCCACAGCTGATTGAGACATAAGGATGGACACTCTTGGGGCTGAGAGGTTTGGTGAGGCTGGGTGAGCAAACGCAGACCCTATAAAGTAATACTGCGTGGTACCCATCCCATGGGTCCCAAATCTCCAGGTTCAAGGGCATCTTCCTACATCGAAAACATTCATGAGAAACCCAGAAGATGGTACACCGTGTGATCGGGAAAGGTTTCTAAAACGCACCTCATTTCTCATCTCCTTGTGCTTGGGTTCGCCATTCCAGCCGCTTTACTAGCAATCTCCCTCCTTGGAGAATCAGCACCTTTAACCTCCTGTTCCGTACAGGTTGCAATTTGTCCTGAGGATGAACGGGAAGAGGGGGAACCAATGAGAGACTAGCTCTAGGTGTTGGGACAGGCACAGGTCACTCTATTTTCCCCTCAAGAAGAAGAATTAACCACAGGCTCAGCCTGCCGCCAGGGACCAGAATAGGGCCTGAAGCAATCCTGCGCTTTTGCGGCCAGCTCCCAAGAAAGCGAGTTGAAAAATGGAGCTCAGGGGCACTGCAATTCACAAACCTGCAGACTTATAAATGATGACTCTCGTCCACAAATATATTGATGGAAGGAAACGAAGAGGAGTTGAAAGCAAGGCAGAATTGCAGGAAACAGATTTCAGGAGGGAGATTCGAATCGCCTTTAAAGCACAGGAAAAGCGGCAAAACCTCGACAATGATGCCCTTGGCCAAAAAGGGCGTATGCGTTTTTTCCTGAATATATTCAGGAAAAAACGCATACGCCCTTTTTGGCCAACCAAGCAACCTGGAAAGGCAAATCAGCGCTACAAAGAAGTCTCGCTTCCCATCGGTCAAAAGGGCCATGCTGAATAAAGTGTCAAAACCAGAAATGCAGGACAGGCCATGGAGAAACGGGAGCCTGGCTACGCTGATGGGCGGGATGTAAATTGCCAACAGCCACTCTGGAGAAGTGCACGGTGTGTCCTGAAACATCTAAAAAACTCAGCTTAGGGAGCATAGGGCACATCCACTCATGGGCGTATAAATTGGGAAAACTAAAAATCAGCAAGACACAGGCACCCCAAAGTTTAGGGCTGCTCTGTTGACAAGAATCTCCACTTCGTTACACCTTAAATATCCCAGGAAAGAGAAAAATGGATAAAGAAGTTGTGGTCCTTATGTACAATGGAATATCACTCAGCCATGAAATCAACGTCATAAGGCTAGTAGCAGCATGATGATTGGATTTAGGTACGACGATTCTAAGTGAAATAAGTCACACAGAAAAAGACACTTATCATAAGATATGACTTATAGAGGGAATGTAAAAACCGCTACCCTTGAACTGAATTACAAAACAGAATAGAGTCACACGTTTTGAAAACACACTATGGCTGCTTAACGGGAAAGGTGAGGTGGGGTGATGCATACAACAATGGTTTCAAATTATCTCAGATACCGTTCCATAAACCCAATATGTAATAGACAAGCCCTACTCCTTCCTCAATGAATTGGACTCAACACCCCCAATTCACCGCCCAAGAATATATCTGACTAGTAAGAATCTTGAAACCTATGCATTGATATCTCTCTGTAAGTGAGTCAAGTGGGTGTAAAGCGGCAAAATCACAGCAGTGAAAAGCAGGTAAACCCCATTATAAAAATCAATTACTTTTAAAAACCCGAGAAACAAAGACAGTGAAAGAGAGAGAAATTCTTACAAAATTCGTTCAGCAGCTGTAATGCCACCTGGATTGACCATATCTAGACCCACAGCTGATTGAGACATAAGGGTGGACACTCTTGGGGCTGAGAGGTTTGGTGAGGTTGGGTGAGCAAACGCAGACCCTATAAAGTAATACTGCGTGGTACCCATCCCATGGGTCCCAAATCTCCAGGTTCAAGGGCATCTTCCTACATCGAAAACATGCATGAGAAACCCAGAAGATGGTACACCGTGTGATCAGGAAAGGTTTCTAAAACGCACCTCATTTCTCATCTCCTTGTGCTTGGGTTCGCCATTCCAGCCGCTTTACTAGCATTCTCCCTCCTTGGAGAATCAGCACCTTTAACCTCCTGTTCCGTACAGCTTGCAATTTGTCCTGAGGATGAAAGGGAAGAGGGGGAACCAATGAGGCACTAGCTCTAGGTGTTGGGACAGGCAGAGGTCACTCTATTTTCCCATCAGGAAGAAGAATTAACCACAGGCTCAGCCTGCCGCCTGGGACCAGAATAGGGCCTGAAGCAATCCTGCGCTTTTGCGGCCAGCGCCCAAGAAAGCGAGTTGAAAAATGGAGCTCAGGGGCACTGCAATTCACAAACCTGCAGACTTATAAATGATGGCTCTCGTCCACAAATATATTGAGGGAAGGCAACGAAGAGGATTTGAAAGCAAGGCAGAATTGCAGGAAACAGATTTCAGGAGGGAGATTCGAATCGCCTTTAAAGCACAGGAAAAGCGGCAAAACCTCGACAATGATGCCCTTGGCCAAAAAGGGCGTATGCGTTTTTTCCTGAATATATTCAGGAAAAAACGCATACGCCCTTTTTGGCCAACCAAGCAACCTGGAAAGGCAAATCAGCGCTACAAAGAAGTCTCGCTTCCCATCGGTCAAAAGGGCCATGCTGAATAAAGTGTCCAAACCAGAAATGCAGGACAGGCCATGGAGAAACGGGAGCCTGGCTACGCTGATGGGCGGGATATAAATTGCCAACAGCCACTCTGGAGAAGTGCACGGTGTGTCCTGAAACATCTAAAAAACTGAGCTTAGGGAGCATAGGTCACATGCACTCATGGGCGTATAAATTGGGAAAACTAAAAATCAGCAAGACACAGGCACCCCAAAGTTTAGGGCTGCTCTGTTGACAAGAATCTCCACTTCGTTACACCTTAAATATCCCAGGAAAGAGAAAAATGGATAAAGAAGTTGTGGTCCTTATGTACAATGGAATATCACTCAGACATGAAATCAACGTCATAAGGCTAGTAGCAGCATGATGAGTGGATTTAGGTACGAAGATTCTAAGTGAAATAAGTCACACAGAAAAAGACACTTATCATAAGATATGACTTATAGAGGGAATGTAAAAACCGCTACCCTTGAACTGAATTACAAAATAGAATAGAGTCACACGTTTAGAAAACACACTATGGCTGCTTAATGGGACAGGTGAGGTGGGGTGATGCATACAACAAGGGTTTCAAATTAGCTCAGATACCGTTCCATAAACCCAATATGTAATAGACAAGCCCTACTCCTTCCTCAATGAATTGGACTCAACAACCCCTATTCACCGCCCAAAAATGTATCTGACTAGTAAGAATCTTGAAACCTATGCATTGATATCTCTCTGTAAGTGAGTCAAGTGGGTGTAAAGCGGCAAAATCACAGCAGTGAAAAGCAGGTAAACCCCATTATAAAAATCAATTACTTTTAAAAACCCGTGAAACAAAGACAGTGAAAGAGAGAGAAATTCTTACAAAATTCGTTCAGCGGCTGTAATGCCACCTGGATTGACCATATCTAGACCCACAGCTGATTGAGACATAAGGATGGACACTCTTGGGGCTGAGAGGTTTGGTGAGGCTGGGTGAGCAAACGCAGACCCTATAAAGTAATACTGCGTGGTACCCATCCCATGGGTCCCAAATCTCCAGGTTCAAGGGCATCTTCCTACATCGAAAACATGCATGAGAAACCCAGAAGATGGTACACCGTGTGATCGGGAAAGGTTTCTAAAACGCACCTCATTTCTCATCTCCTTGTGCTTGGGTTCGCCATTCCAGCCGCTTTACTAGCAATCTCCCTCCTTGGAGAATCAGCACCTTTAACCTCCTGTTCCGTACAGGTTGCAATTTGTCCTGAGGATGAACGGGAAGAGGGGGAACCAATGAGAGACTAGCTCTAGGTGTTGGGACAGGCACAGGTCACTCTATTTTCCCCTCAAGAAGAAGAATTAACCACAGGCTCAGCCTGCCGCCAGGGACCAGAATAGGGCCTGAAGCAATCCTGCGCTTTTGCGGCCAGCTCCCAAGAAAGCGAGTTGAAAAATGGAGCTCAGGGGCACTGCAATTCACAAACCTGCAGACTTATAAATGATGACTCTCGTCCACAAATATATTGATGGAAGGAAACGAAGAGGAGTTGAAAGCAAGGCAGAATTGCAGGAAACAGATTTCAGGAGGGAGATTCGAATCGCCTTTAAAGCACAGGAAAAGCGGCAAAACCTCGACAATGATGCCCTTGGCCAAAAAGGGCGTATGCGTTTTTTCCTGAATATATTCAGGAAAAAACGCATACGCCCTTTTTGGCCAACCAAGCAACCTGGAAAGGCAAATCAGCGCTACAAAGAAGTCTCGCTTCCCATCGGTCAAAAGGGCCATGCTGAATAAAGTGTCAAAACCAGAAATGCAGGACAGGCCATGGAGAAACGGGAGCCTGGCTACGCTGATGGGCGGGATGTAAATTGCCAACAGCCACTCTGGAGAAGTGCACGGTGTGTCCTGAAACATCTAAAAAACTCAGCTTAGGGAGCATAGGGCACATCCACTCATGGGCGTATAAATTGGGAAAACTAAAAATCAGCAAGACACAGGCACCCCAAAGTTTAGGGCTGCTCTGTTGACAAGAATCTCCACTTGGTTACACCTTAAATATCCCAGGAAAGAGAAAAATGGATAAAGAAGTTGTGGTCCTTATGTACAATGGAATATCACTCAGCCATGAAATCAACGTCATAAGGCTAGTAGCAGCATGATGATTGGATTTAGGTACGACGATTCTAAGTGAAATAAGTCACACAGAAAAAGACACTTATCATAAGATATGACTTATAGAGGGAATGTAAAAACCGCTACCCTTGAACTGAATTACAAAACAGAATAGAGTCACACGTTTTGAAAACACACTATGGCTGCTTAACGGGAAAGGTGAGGTGGGGTGATGCATACAACAATGGTTTCAAATTATCTCAGATACCGTTCCATAAACCCAATATGTAATAGACAAGCCCTACTCCTTCCTCAATGAATTGGACTCAACACCCCCAATTCACCGCCCAAGAATATATCTGACTAGTAAGAATCTTGAAACCTATGCATTGATATCTCTCTGTAAGTGAGTCAAGTGGGTGTAAAGCGGCAAAATCACAGCAGTGAAAAGCAGGTAAACCCCATTATAAAAATCAATTACTTTTAAAAACCCGAGAAACAAAGACAGTGAAAGAGAGAGAAATTCTTACAAAATTCGTTCAGCAGCTGTAATGCCACCTGGATTGACCATATCTAGACCCACAGCTGATTGAGACATAAGGGTGGACACTCTTGGGGCTGAGAGGTTTGGTGAGGTTGGGTGAGCAAACGCAGACCCTATAAAGTAATACTGCGTGGTACCCATCCCATGGGTCCCAAATCTCCAGGTTCAAGGGCATCTTCCTACATCGAAAACATGCATGAGAAACCCAGAAGATGGTACACCGTGTGATCAGGAAAGGTTTCTAAAACGCACCTCATTTCTCATCTCCTTGTGCTTGGGTTCGCCATTCCAGCCGCTTTACTAGCAATCTCCCTCCTTGGAGAATCAGCACCTTTAACCTCCTGTTCCGTACAGCTTGCAATTTGTCCTGAGGATGAAAGGGAAGAGGGGGAACCAATGAGGCACTAGCTCTAGGTGTTGGGACAGGCAGAGGTCACTCTATTTTCCCATCAGGAAGAAGAATTAACCACAGGCTCAGCCTGCCGCCTGGGACCAGAATAGGGCCTGAAGCAATCCTGCGCTTTTGCGGCCAGCGCCCAAGAAAGCGAGTTGAAAAATGGAGCTCAGGGGCACTGCAATTCACAAACCTGCAGACTTATAAATGATGGCTCTCGTCCACAAATATATTGAGGGAAGGCAACGAAGAGGATTTGAAAGCAAGGCAGAATTGCAGGAAACAGATTTCAGGAGGGAGATTCGAATCGCCTTTAAAGCACAGGAAAAGCGGCAAAACCTCGACAATGATGCCCTTGGCCAAAAAGGGCGTATGCGTTTTTTCCTGAATATATTCAGGAAAAAACGCATACGCCCTTTTTGGCCAACCAAGCAACCTGGAAAGGCAAATCAGCGCTACAAAGAAGTCTCGCTTCCCATCGGTCAAAAGGGCCATGCTGAATAAAGTGTCCAAACCAGAAATGCAGGACAGGCCATGGAGAAACGGGAGCCTGGCTACGCTGATGGGCGGGATATAAATTGCCAACAGCCACTCTGGAGAAGTGCACGGTGTGTCCTGAAACATCTAAAAAACTGAGCTTAGGGAGCATAGGTCACATGCACTCATGGGCGTATAAATTGGGAAAACTAAAAATCAGCAAGACACAGGCACCCCAAAGTTTAGGGCTGCTCTGTTGACAAGAATCTCCACTTCGTTACACCTTAAATATCCCAGGAAAGAGAAAAATGGATAAAGAAGTTGTGGTCCTTATGTACAATGGAATATCACTCAGACATGAAATCAACGTCATAAGGCTAGTAGCAGCATGATGAGTGGATTTAGGTACGAAGATTCTAAGTGAAATAAGTCACACAGAAAAAGACACTTATCATAAGATATGACTTATAGAGGGAATGTAAAAACCGCTACCCTTGAACTGAATTACAAAATAGAATAGAGTCACACGTTTAGAAAACACACTATGGCTGCTTAATGGGACAGGTGAGGTGGGGTGATGCATACAACAAGGGTTTCAAATTAGCTCAGATACCGTTCCATAAACCCAATATGTAATAGACAAGCCCTACTCCTTCCTCAATGAATTGGACTCAACAACCCCTATTCACCGCCCAAAAATGTATCTGACTAGTAAGAATCTTGAAACCTATGCATTGATATCTCTCTGTAAGTGAGTCAAGTGGGTGTAAAGCAGCAAAATCACAGCAGTGAAAATCAGGTAAACCCCATTATAAAAATCAATTACTTTTAAAAACCCGAGAAACAAAGACAGTGAAAGAGAGAGAAATTCTTACAAAATTCGTTCAGCGGCTGTAATGCCACCTGGATTGACCATATCTAGACCCACAGCTGATTGAGACATAAGGGTGGACACTCTTGGGGCTGAGAGGTTTGGTGAGGTTGGGTGAGCAAACGCAGACCCTTTAAAGTGATACTGCGTGGTACCCATCCCATGGGTCCCAAATCTCCAGGTTCAAGGGCATCTTCCTACATCGAAAACATTCATGAGAAACCCAGAAGATGGTACACCGTGTGATCGGGAAAGTTTTCTAAAACGCACCTCATTTCTCATCTCCTTGTGCTTGGGTTCGCCATTCCAGCCGCTTTACTAGCAATCTCCCTCCTTGGAGAATCAGCACCTTTAACCTCCTGTTCCGTACAGGTTGCAATTTGTCCTGAGGATGAACGGGAAGAGGGGGAACCAATGAGAGACTAGCTCTAGGTGTTGGGACAGGCACAGGTCACTCTATTTTCCCCTCAAAAAGAAGAATTAACCACAGGCTCAGCCTGCCGCCTGGGACCAGAATAGGGCCTGAAGCAATCCTGCGCTCTTGCGGCCAGCTCCCAAGAAAGCGAGTTGAAAAATGGAGCTCAGGGGCACTGCAATTCACAAACCTGCAGATTTATAAATGATGACTCTCGTCCACAAATATATTGAGGGAAGGCAACGAAGAGGATTTGAAAGCAAGGCAGAATTGCAGGAAACAGATTTCAGGAGGGAGATTCGAATCGCCTTTAAAGCACAGGAAAAGCGGCAAAACCTCGACAATGATGCCCTTGGCCAAAAAGGGCGTATACGTTTTTTCCTGAATATATTCAGGAAAAAACGCATACGCCCTTTTTGGCCAACCAAGCAACCTGGAAAGGCAAATCAGCGCTACAAAGAAGTCTCGCTTCCCATCGGTCAAAAGGGCCATGCTGAATAAAGTGTCAAAACCAGAAATGCAGGACAGGCCATGGAGAAACGGGAGCCTGGCTACGCTGATGGGCGGGATGTAAATTGCCAACAGCCACTCTGGAGAAGTGCACGGTGTGTCCTGAAACATCTAAAAAAGTGAGGTTAGGGAGCATAGGGCACATCCACTCATGGGCGTATAAATTGGGAAAACTAAAAATCAGCAAGACACAGGCACCCCAAAGTTTAGGGCTGCTCTGTTGACAAGAATCTCCACTTCGTTACACCTTAAATATCCCAGGAAAGAGAGAAATGGATAAAGAAGTGGTGGTCCTTATGTACAATGGAATATCACTCAGCCATGAAATCAACGTCATAAGGCTAGTAGCAGCATGATGATTGGATTTAGGTACGACGATTCTAAGTGAAATAAGTCACACAGAAAAAGACACTTATCATAAGATATGACTTATAGAGGGAATGTAAAAACCGCTACCCTTGAACTGAATTACAAAACAGAATAGAGTCACACGTTTAGAAAACACACTATGGCTGCTTAACGGGAAAGTTGAGGTGGGGTGATGCATACAACAAGGGTTTCAAATTATCTCAGATACCGTTCCATAAACCCAATATGTAATAGACAAGTCCTACTCCTTCCTCAATGAATTGGACTCAACACCCCCTTTTCACCGCCCAAGAATATATCTGACTAGTAAGAATCTTGAAACCTATGCATTGATATCTCTCTGTAAGTGAGTCAAGTGGGTGTAAAGCGGCAAAATCACAGCAGTGAAAAGCAGGTAAACCCCATTATAAAAATCAATTACTTTTAAAAACCCGTGAAAAAAGACAGTGAAAGAGAGAGAAATTCTTACAAAATTCGTTCAGCGGCTGTAATGCCACCTGGATTGACCATATCTAGACCCACAGCTGATTGAGACATAAGGGTGGACACTCTTGGGCCAGAGAGGTTTGGTGAGGTTGGGTGAGCAAACGCAGACCCTTTAAAGTAATACTGCGTGGTACCCATCCCATGGGTCCCAAATCTCCAGGTTCAAGGGCATCTTCCTACATCGAAAACATGCATGAGAAACCCAGAAGATGGTACACCGTGTGATCAGGAAAGGTTTCTAAAACGCACCTCATTTCTCATCTCCTTGTGCTTGGGTTCGCCATTCCAGCCGCTTTACTAGCAATCTCCCTCCTTGGAGAATCAGCACCTTTAACCTCCTGTTCCGTACAGCTTGCAATTTGTCCTGAGGATGAATGGGAAGAGGGGGAACCAATGAGGCACTAGCTCTAGGTGTTGGGACAGGCAGAGGTCACTCTATTTTCCCATCAGGAAGAAGAATTAACCACAGGCTCAGCCTGCCGCCTGGGACCAGAATAGGGCCTGAAGCAATCCTGCGCTTTTGCGGCCAGCGCCCAAGAAAGCGAGTTGAAAAATGGCGCTCAGGGGCACTGCAATTCACAAACCTGCAGACTTATAAATGATGACTCTCGTCCACAAATATATTGAGGGAAGGCAACGAAGAGGATTTGAAAGCAAGGCAGAATTGCAGGAAACAGATTTCAGGAGGGAGATTCGAATCGCCTTTAAAGCACAGGAAAAGCGGCAAAACCTCGACAATGATGCCCTTGGCCAAAAAGGGCGTATGCGTTTTTTCCTGAATATATTCAGGAAAAAACGCATACGCCCTTTTTGGCCAACCAAGCAACCTGGAAAGGCAAATCAGCGCTACAAAGAAGTCTCGCTTCCCATCGGTCAAAAGGGCCATGCTGAATAAAGTGTCAAAACCAGAAATGCAGGACAGGCCATGGAGAAACGGGAGCCTGGCTACGCTGATGGGCGGGATGTAAATTGCCAACAGCCACTCTGGAGAAGTGCACGGTGTGTCCTGAAACATCTAAAAAACTCAGCTTAGGGAGCATAGGGCACATCCACTCATGGGCGTATAAATTGGGAAAACTAAAAATCAGCAAGACACAGGCACCCCAAAGTTTAGGGCTGCTCTGTTGACAAGAATCTCCACTTGGTTACACCTTAAATATCCCAGGAAAGAGAAAAATGGATAAAGAAGTTGTGGTCCTTATGTACAATGGAATATCACTCAGCCATGAAATCAACGTCATAAGGCTAGTAGCAGCATGATGAGTGGATTTAGGTACGAAGATTCTAAGTGAAATAAGTCACACAGAAAAAGACACTTATCATAAGATATGACTTATAGAGGGAATGTAAAAACCGCTACCCTTGAACTGAATTACAAAACAGAATAGAGTCACACGTTTAGAAAACACACTATGGCTGCTTAATGGGAAAGGTGAGGTGGGGTGATGCATACAACAAGGGTTTCAAATTAGCTCAGATACCGTTCCATAAACCCAATATGTAATAGACAAGCCCTACTCCTTCCTCAATGAATTGGACTCCACACCCCCTATTCACCGCCCAAGAATATATCTGACTAGTAAGAATCTTGAAACCTATGCATTGATATCTCTCTGTAAGTGAGTCAAGTGGGTGTAAAGCGGCAAAATCACAGCAGTGAAAAGCAGGTAAACCCCATTATAAAAATCAATTACTTTTAAAAACCCGTGAAACAAAGACAGTGAAAGAGAGAGAAATTCTTACAAAATTCGTTCAGGGGCTTTGATGCCACCTGGATTGACCATATCTAGACCCACAGCTGATTGAGACATAAGGGTGGACACTCTTGGGGCTGAGAGGTTTGGTGAGGTTGGGTGAGCAAACGCAGACCCTATAAAGTAATACTGCGTGGTACCCATCCCATGGGTCCCAAATCTCCAGGTTCAAGGGCATCTTCCTACATCGAAAACATTCATGAGAAACCCAGAAGATGGTACACCGTGTGATCGGGAAAGGTTTCTAAAACGCACCTCATTTCTCATCTCCTTGTGCTTGGGTTCTCCATTCCAGCCGCTTTACTAGCAATCTCCCTCCTTGGAGAATCAGCACCTTTAACCTCCTGTTCCGTACAGGTTGCAATTTATCCTGAGGATGAACGGGAAGAGGGGGAACCAATGAGAGACTAGCTCTAGGTGTTGGGACAGGCACAGGTCACTCTATTTTCCCCTCAAGAAGAAGAATTAACCACAGGCTCAGCCTGCCGCCTGGGACCAGAATAGGGCCTGAAGCAATCCTGCGCTTTTGCGGCCAGCTCCCAAGAAAGTGAGTTGACAAATGGAGCTCAGGGGCACTGCAATTCACAAACCTGCAGACTTATAAATGATGACTCTCGTCCACAAATATATTGATGGAAGGAAACGAAGAGGATTTGAAAGCAAGGCAGAATTGCAGGAAACAGATTTCAGGAGGGAGATTCGAATCGCCTTTAAAGCACAGGAAAAGCGGCAAAACCTCGACAATGATGCCCTTGGCCAAAAAGGGCGTATGCGTTTTTTCCTGAATATATTCAGGGAAAAACGCATACGCCCTTTTTGGCCAACCAAGCAACCTGGAAAGGCAAATCAGCACTACAAAGAAGTCTCGCTTCCAATCGGTCAAAAGGGCCATGCTGAATAAAGTGTCAAAACCAGAAATGCAGGACAGGCCATGGAGAAACGGGAGCCTGGCTACGCTGATGGGCGGGATGTAAATTGCCAACAGCCACTCTGGAGAAGTGCACGGTGTGTCCTGAAACATCTACAAAACTCAGCTTAGGGAGCATAGGGCACATCCACTCATGGGCGTATAAATTGGGAAAACTAAAAATCAGCAGGACACAGGCACCCCAAAGTTTAGGGCTGCTCTGTTGACAAGAATCTCCACTTCGTTACACCTTAAATATCCCAGGAAAGAGAAAAATGGATAAAGAAGTTGTGGTCCTTATGTACAATGGAATATCACTCAGCCATGAAATCAACGTCATAAGGCTAGTAGCAGCCTGATGATTGGATTTAGGTACGACGATTCTAAGTGAAATAAGTCACACAGAAAAAGACACTTATCATAAGATATGACTTATAGAGGGAATGTAAAAACCGCTACCCTTGAACGGAATTACAAAACAGAATAGAGTCACACGTTTAGAAAACACACTATGGCTGCTTAACGGGAAAGGTGAGGAGGGGTGATGCATACAACAAGGGTTTCAAATTATCTCAGATACCGTTCCATAAACCCAATATGTAATAGACAAGCCCTACTCCTTCCTCAATGAGTTGGACTCAACACCCCCAATTCACCGCCCAAGAATATATCTGACTAGTAAGAATCTTGAAACCTATGCATTGATATCTCTCTGTAAGTGAGTCAAGTGGGTGTAAAGCGGCAAAATCACAGCAGTGAAAAGCAGGTAAACCCCATTATAAAAATCAATTACTTTTAAAAACCCGTGAAACAAAGACAGTGAAAGAGAGAGAAATTCTTACAAAATTCGTTCAGCGGCTGTAATGCCACCTGGATTGACCATATCTAGACCCACAGCTGATTGAGACATAAGGGTGGACACTCTTGGGGCTGAGAGGTTTGGTGAGGTTGGGTGAGCAAACACAGACCCTATAAAGTAATACTGCGTGGTACCCATCCCATGGGTCCCAAATCTCCAGGTTCAAGGGCATCTTCCTACATCGAAAACATTCATGAGAAACCCAGAAGATGGTACACCGTGTGATCGGGAAAGGTTTCTAAAACGCACCTCATTTCTCATCTCCTTGTGCTTGGGTTCGCCATTCCAGCCGCTTTACTAGCAATCTCCCTCCTTGGAGAATCAGCACCTTTAACCTCCTGTTCCGTACAGGTTGCAATTTATCCTGAGGATGAACGGGAAGAGGGGGAACCAATGAGAGACTAGCTCTAGGTGTTGGGACAGGCACAGGTCACTCTATTTTCCCCTCAAGAAGAAGAATTAACCACAGGCTCAGCCTGCCGCCTGGGACCAGAATAGGGCCTGAAGCAATCCTGCGCTTTTGCGGCCAGCTCCCAAGAAAGCGAGTTGAAAAATGGAGCTCAGGGGCACTGCAATTCACAAACCTGCAGACTTATAAATGATGACTCTCGTCCACAAATATATTGATGGAAGGAAACGAAGAGGATTTGAAAGCAAGGCAGAATTGCAGGAAACAGATTTCAGGAGGGAGATTCGAATCGCCTTTAAAGCACAGGAAAAGCGGCAAAACCTCGACAATGATGCCCTTGGCCAAAAAGGGCGTATGCGTTTTTTCCTGAATATATTCAGGAAAAAACGCATACGCCCTTTTTGGCCAACCAAGCAACCTGGAAAGGCAAATCAGCGCTACAAAGAAGTCTCGCTTCCCATCGGTCAAAAGGGCCATGCTGAATAAAGTGTCAAAACCAGAAATGCAGGACAGGCCATGGAGAAACGGGAGCCTGGCTACGCTGATGGGCGGGATGTAAATTGCCAACAGCCACTCTGGAGAAGTGCACGGTGTGTCCTGAAACATCTAAAAAACTCAGCTTAGGGAGCATAGGGCACATCCACTCATGGGCGTATAAATTGGGAAAACTAAAAATCAGCAAGACACAGGCACCCCAAAGTTTAGGGCTGCTCTGTTGACAAGAATCTCCACTTCGTTACACCTTAAATATCCCAGGAAAGAGAAAAATGGATAAAGAAGTTGTGGTCCTTATGTACAATGGAATATCACTCAGCCATGAAATCAACGTCATAAGGCTAGTAGCAGCATGATGAGTGGATTTAGGTACGAAGATTCTAAGTGAAATAAGTCACACAGAAAAAGACACTTATCATAAGATATGACTTATAGAGGGAATGTAAAAACCGCTACCCTTGAACTGAATTACAAAACAGAATAGAGTCACACGTTTAGAAAACACACTATGGCTGCTTAATGGGAAAGGTGAGGTGGGGTGATGCATACAACAAGGGTTTCAAATTAGCTCAGATACCGTTCCATAAACCCAATATGTAATAGACAAGCCCTACTCCTTCCTCAATGAATTGGACTCAACCCCCCCTATTCACCGCCCAAGAATATATCTGACTAGTAAGAATCTTGAAACCTATGCATTGATATCTCTCTGTAAGTGAGTCAAGTGGGTGTAAAGCGGCAAAATCACAGCAGTGAAAAGCAGGTAAACCCCATTATAAAAATCAATTACTTTTAAAAACCCGTGAAACAAAGACAGTGAAAGAGAGAGAAATTCTTACAAAATTCGTTCAGCGGCTGTAATGCCACCTGGATTGACCATATCTAGACCCACAGCTGATTGAGACATAAGGGTGGACACTCTTGGGGCTGAGAGGTTTGGTGAGGTTGGGTGAGCAAACACAGACCCTATAAAGTAATACTGCGTGGTACCCATCCCATGGGTCCCAAATCTCCAGGTTCAAGGGCATCTTCCTACATCGAAAACATTCATGAGAAACCCAGAAGATGGTACACCGTGTGATCGGGAAAGGTTTCTAAAACGCACCTCATTTCTCATCTCCTTGTGCTTGGGTTCGCCATTCCAGCCGCTTTACTAGCAATCTCCCTCCTTGGAGAATCAGCACCTTTAACCTCCTGTTCCGTACAGGTTGCAATTTATCCTGAGGATGAACGGGAAGAGGGGGAACCAATGAGAGACTAGCTCTAGGTGTTGGGACAGGCACAGGTCACTCTATTTTCCCCTCAAGAAGAAGAATTAACCACAGGCTCAGCCTGCCGCCTGGGACCAGAATAGGGCCTGAAGCAATCCTGCGCTTTTGCGGCCAGCTCCCAAGAAAGCGAGTTGAAAAATGGAGCTCAGGGGCACTGCAATTCACAAACCTGCAGACTTATAAATGATGACTCTCGTCCACAAATATATTGATGGAAGGAAACGAAGAGGATTTGAAAGCAAGGCAGAATTGCAGGAAACAGATTTCAGGAGGGAGATTCGAATCGCCTTTAAAGCACAGGAAAAGCGGCAAAACCTCGACAATGATGCCCTTGGCCAAAAAGGGCGTATGCGTTTTTTCCTGAATATATTCAGGAAAAAACGCATACGCCCTTTTTGGCCAACCAAGCAACCTGGAAAGGCAAATCAGCGCTACAAAGAAGTCTCGCTTCCCATCGGTCAAAAGGGCCATGCTGAATAAAGTGTCAAAACCAGGAATGCAGGACAGGCCATGGAGAAACGGGAGCCTGGCTACGCTGATGGGCGGTATGTAAATTGCCAACAGCCACTCTGGAGAAGTGCACGGTGTGTCCTGAAACATCTAAAAAACTCAGCTTAGGGAGCATAGGGCACATCCACTCATGGGCGTATAAATTGGGAAAACTAAAAATCAGCAAGACACAGGCACCCCAAAGTTTAGGGCTGCTCTGTTGACAAGAATCTCCACTTCGTTACACCTTAAATATCCCAGGAAAGAGAAAAATGGATAAAGAAGTTGTGGTCCTTATGTACAATGGAATATCACTCAGCCATGAAATCAACGTCATAAGGCTAGTAGCAGCATGATGAGTGGATTTAGGTACGAAGATTCTAAGTGAAATAAGTCACACAGAAAAAGACACTTATCATAAGATATGACTTATAGAGGGAATGTAAAAACCGCTACCCTTGAACTGAATTACAAAACAGAATAGAGTCACACGTTTAGAAAACACACTATGGCTGCTTAATGGGAAAGGTGAGGTGGGGTGATGCATACAACAAGGGTTTCAAATTAGCTCAGATACCGTTCCATAAACCCAATATGTAATAGACAAGCCCTACTCCTTCCTCAATGAATTGGACTCAACCCCCCCTATTCACCGCCCAAGAATATATCTGACTAGTAAGAATCTTGAAACCTATGCATTGATATCTCTCTGTAAGTGAGTCAAGTGGGTGTAAAGCGGCAAAATCACAGCAGTGAAAAGCAGGTAAACCCCATTATAAAAATCAATTACTTTTAAAAACCCGTGAAACAAAGACAGTGAAAGAGAGAGAAATTCTTACAAAATTCGTTCAGGGGCTGTGATGCCACCTGGATTGACCATATCTAGACCCACAGCTGATTGAGACATAAGGGTGGACACTCTTGGGGCTGAGAGGTTTGGTGAGGTTGGGTGAGCAAACGCAGACGCTATAAAGTAATACTGCGTGGTACCCATCCCATGGGTCCCAAATCTCCAGGTTCAAGGGCATTTTCCTACATCGAAAACATTCATGAGAAACCCAGAAGATGGTACACCGTGTGATCGGGAAAGGTTTCTAAAACGCACCTCATTTCTCATCTCCTTGTACTTGGGTTCGCCATTCCAGCCGCTTTACTAGCAATCTCCCTCCTTGGAGAATCAGCACCTTTAACCTCCTGTTCCTTACAGGTTGCAATTTGTCCTGAGGATGAACGGGAAGAGGGGGAACCAATGAGAGACTAGCTCTAGGTGTTGGGACAGGCACAGTTCACTCTATTTTCCCCTCAAGAAGAAGAATTAACCACAGGCTCAGCCTGCCGCCTGGGACCAGAATAGGGCCTGAAGCAATCCTGCGCTCTTGCGGCCAGCTCCCAAGAAAGCGAGTTGAAAAATGGAGCTCAGGGGCACTGCAATTCACAAACCTGCAGACTTATAAATGATGACTCTCGTCCACAAATATATTGATGGAAGGCAACGAAGAGGATTTGAAAGCAAGGCAGAATTGCAGGAAACAGATTTCAGGAGGGAGATTCGAATCGCCTTTAAAGCACAGGAAAAGCGGCAAAACCTCGACAATGATGCCCTTGGCCAAAAAGGGCGTATGCGTTTTTTCCTGAATATATTCAGGAAAAAACGCATACGCCCTTTTTGGCCAACCAAGCAACCTGGAAAGGCAAATCAGCGCTACAAAGAAGTCTCGCTTCCCATCGGTCAAAAGGGCCATGCTGAATAAAGTGTCAAAACCAGGAATGCAGGACAGGCCATGGAGAAACGGGAGCCTGGCTACGCTGATGGGCGGGATGTAAATTGCCAACAGCCACTCTGGAGAAGTGCACGGTGTGTCCTGAAACATCTAAAAAACTCAGCTTAGGGAGCATAGGGCACATCCACTCATGGGCGTATAAATTGGGAAAACTAAAAATCAGCAAGACACAGGCACCCCAAAGTTTAGGGCTGCTCTGTTGACAAGAATCTCCACTTCGTTACACCTTAAATATCCCAGGAAAGAGAAAAATGGATAAAGAAGTTGTGGTCCTTATGTACAATGGAATATCACTCAGCCATGAAATCAACGTCATAAGGCTAGTAGCAGCATGATGATTGGATTTAGGTACGACGATTCTAAGTGAAATAAGTCACACAGAAAAAGACACTTATCATAAGATATGACTTATAGAGGGAATGTAAAAACCGCTACCCTTGAACTGAATTACAAAACAGAATAGAGTCACACGTTTAGAAAACACACTATGGCTGCTTAACGGGAAAGGCGAGGTGGGGTGATGCATACAACAAGGGTTTCAAATTATCTCAGATACCGTTCCATAAACCCAATATGTAATAGACAAGCCCTACTCCTTCCTCAATGAATTGGACTCAACACCCCCAATTCACCGCCCAAGAATATATCTGACTATTAAGAATCTTGAAACCTATGCATTGATATCTCTCTGTAAGTGAGTCAAGTGGGTGTAAAGCGGCAAAATCACAGCAGTGAAAAGCAGGTAAACCCCATTATAAAAATCAATTACTTTTAAAAACCCGTGAAACAAAGACAGTGAAAGAGAGAGAAATTCTTACAAAATTCGTTCAGCGGCTGTAATGCCACCTGGATTGACCATATCTAGACCCACAACTGATTGAGACATAAGGATGGACACTCTTGGGGCTGAGAGGTTTGGTGAGGCTGGGTGAGCAAACGCAGACCCTATAAAGTAATACTGCGTGGTACCCATCCCATGGGTCCCAAATCTCCAGGTTCAAGGGCATCTTCCTACATCGAAAACATTCATGAGAAACCCAGAAGATGGTACACCGTGTGATCGGGAAAGGTTTCTAAAACGCACCTCATTTCTCATCTCCTTGTGCTTGGGTTCGCCATTCCAGCCGCTTTACTAGCAATCTCCCTCCTTGGAGAATCAGCACCTTTAACCTCCTGTTCCGTACAGGTTGCAATTTGTCCTGAGGATGAACGGGAAGAGGGGGAACCAATGAGAGACTAGCTCTAGGTGTTGGGACAGGCACAGGTCACTCTATTTTCCCCTCAAGAAGAAGAATTAACCACAGGCTCAGCCTGCCGCCAGGGACCAGAATAGGGCCTGAAGCAATCCTGCGCTTTTGCGGCCAGCTCCCAAGAAAGCGAGTTGAAAAATGGAGCTCAGGGGCACTGCAATTCACAAACCTGCAGACTTATAAATGATGACTCTCGTCCACAAATATATTGATGGAAGGAAACGAAGAGGAGTTGAAAGCAAGGCAGAATTGCAGGAAACAGATTTCAGGAGGGAGATTCGAATCGCCTTTAAAGCACAGGAAATGCGGCAAAACCTCGACAATGATGCCCTTGGCCAAAAAGGGCGTATGCGTTTTTTCCTGAATATATTCAGGAAAAAACGCATACGCCCTTTTTGGCCAACCAAGCAACCTGGAAAGGCAAATCAGCGCTACAAAGAAGTCTCGCTTCCCATCGGTCAAAAGGGCCATGCTGAATAAAGTGTCAAAACCAGGAATGCAGGACAGGCCATGGAGAAACGGGAGCCTGGCTACGCTGATGGGCGGGATGTAAATTGCCAACAGCCACTCTGGAGAAGTGCACGGTGTGTCCTGAAACATCTAAAAAACTCAGCTTAGGGAGCATAGGGCACATCCACTCATGGGCGTATAAATTGGGAAAACTAAAAATCAGCAAGACACAGGCACCCCAAAGTTTAGGGCTGCTCTGTTGACAAGAATCTCCACTTCGTTACACCTTAAATATCCCAGGAAAGAGAGAAATGGATAAAGAAGTTGTGGTCCTTATGTACAATGGAATATCACTCAGCCATGAAATCAACGTCATAAGGCTAGTAGCAGCATGATGATTGGATTTAGGTACGACGATTCTAAGTGAAATAAGTCACACAGAAAAAGACACTTATCATAAGATATGACTTATAGAGGGAATGTAAAAACCGCTACCCTTGAACTGAATTACAAAACAGAATAGAGTCACACGTTTTGAAAACACACTATGGCTGCTTAACGGGAAAGGTGAGGTGGGGTGATGCATACAACAATGGTTTCAAATTATCTCAGATACCGTTCCATAAACCCAATATGTAATAGACAAGCCCTACTCCTTCCTCAATGAATTGGACTCAACACCCCCAATTCACCGCCCAAGAATATATCTGACTAGTAAGAATCTTGAAACCTATGCATTGATATCTCTCTGTAAGTGAGTCAAGTGGGTGTAAAGCGGCAAAATCACAGCAGTGAAAAGCAGGTAAACCCCATTATAAAAATCAATTACTTTTAAAAACCCGAGAAACAAAGACAGTGAAAGAGAGAGAAATTCTTACAAAATTCGTTCAGCAGCTGTAATGCCACCTGGATTGACCATATCTAGACCCACAGCTGATTGAGACATAAGGGTGGACACTCTTGGGGCTGAGAGGTTTGGTGAGGTTGGGTGAGCAAACGCAGACCCTATAAAGTAATACTGCGTGGTACCCATCCCATGGGTCCCAAATCTCCAGGTTCAAGGGCATCTTCCTACATCGAAAACATGCATGAGAAACCCAGAAGATGGTACACCGTGTGATCAGGAAAGGTTTCTAAAACGCACCTCATTTCTCATCTCCTTGTGCTTGGGTTCGCCATTCCAGCCGCTTTACTAGCAATCTCCCTCCTTGGAGAATCAGCACCTTTAACCTCCTGTTCCGTACAGCTTGCAATTTGTCCTGAGGATGAAAGGGAAGAGGGGGAACCAATGAGGCACTAGCTCTAGGTGTTGGGACAGGCAGAGGTCACTCTATTTTCCCATCAGGAAGAAGAATTAACCACAGGCTCAGCCTGCCGCCTGGGACCAGAATAGGGCCTGAAGCAATCCTGCGCTTTTGCGGCCAGCGCCCAAGAAAGCGAGTTGAAAAATGGAGCTCAGGGGCACTGCAATTCACAAACCTGCAGACTTATAAATGATGGCTCTCGTCCACAAATATATTGAGGGAAGGCAACGAAGAGGATTTGAAAGCAAGGCAGAATTGCAGGAAACAGATTTCAGGAGGGAGATTCGAATCGCCTTTAAAGCACAGGAAAAGCGGCAAAACCTCGACAATGATGCCCTTGGCCAAAAAGGGCGTATGCGTTTTTTCCTGAATATATTCAGGAAAAAACGCATACGCCCTTTTTGGCCAACCAAGCAACCTGGAAAGGCAAATCAGCGCTACAAAGAAGTCTCGCTTCCCATCGGTCAAAAGGGCCATGCTGAATAAAGTGTCAAAACCAGAAATGCAGGACAGGCCATGGAGAAACGGGAGCCTGGCTACGCTGATGGGCGGGATATAAATTGCCAACAGCCACTCTGGAGAAGTGCACGGTGTGTCCTGAAACATCTAAAAAACTGAGCTTAGGGAGCATAGGTCACATCCACTCATGGGCGTATAAATTGGGAAAACTAAAAATCAGCAAGACACAGGCACCCCAAAGTTTAGGGCTGCTCTGTTGACAAGAATCTCCACTTCGTTACACCTTAAATATCCCAGGAAAGAGAAAAATGGATAAAGAAGTTGTGGTCCTTATGTACAATGGAATATCACTCAGACATGAAATCAACGTCATAAGGCTAGTAGCAGCATGATGAGTGGATTTAGGTACGAAGATTCTAAGTGAAATAAGTCACACAGAAAAAGACACTTATCATAAGATATGACTTATAGAGGGAATGTAAAAACCGCTACCCTTGAACTGAATTACAAAATAGAATAGAGTCACACGTTTAGAAAACACACTATGGCTGCTTAATGGGACAGGTGAGGTGGGGTGATGCATACAACAAGGGTTTCAAATTAGCTCAGATACCGTTCCATAAACCCAATATGTAATAGACAAGCCCTACTCCTTCCTCAATGAATTGGACTCAACAACCCCTATTCACCGCCCAAAAATGTATCTGACTAGTAAGAATCTTGAAACCTATGCATTGATATCTCTCTGTAAGTGAGTCAAGTGGGTGTAAAGCGGCAAAATCACAGCAGTGAAAAGCAGGTAAACCCCATTATAAAAATCAATTACTTTTAAAAACCCGTGAAACAAAGACAGTGAAAGAGAGAGAAATTCTTACAAAATTCGTTCAGGGGCTGTGATGCCACCTGGATTGACCATATCTAGACCCACAGCTGATTGAGACATAAGGGTGGACACTCTTGGGGCTGAGAGGTTTGGTGAGGTTGGGTGAGCAAACGCAGACCCTATAAAGTAATACTGCGTGGTACCCATCCCATGGGTCCCAAATCTCCAGGTTCAAGGGCATCTTCCTACATCGAAAACATTCATGAGAAACCCAGAAGATGGTACACCGTGTGATGGGGAAAGGTTTCTAAAACGCACCTCATTTCTCATCTCCTTGTGCTTGGGTTCGCCATTCCAGCCGCTTTACTAGCAATCTCCCTCCTTGGAGAATCAGCACCTTTAACCTCCTGTTCCTTACAGGTTGCAATTTGTCCTGAGGATGAACGGGAAGAGGGGGAACCAATGAGAGACTAGCTCTAGGTGTTGGGACAGGCACAGGTCACTCTATTTTCCCCTCAAGAAGAAGAATTAACCACAGGCTCAGCCTGCCGCCTGGGAACAGAATAGGGCCTGAAGCAATCCTGCGCTCTTGCGGCCAGCTCACAAGAAAGCGAGTTGAAAAATGGAGCTCAGGGGCACTGCAATTCACAAACCTGCAGACTTATAAATGATGACTCTCGTCCACAAATATATTGATGGAAGGCAACGAAGAGGATTTGAAAGCAAGGCAGAATTGCAGGAAACAGATTTCAGGAGGGAGATTCGAATCGCCTTTAAAGCACAGGAAAAGGGGCAAAACCTCGACAATGATGCCCTTGGCCAAAAAGGGCGTATGCGTTTTTTCCTGAATATATTCAGGAAAAAACGCATACGCCCTTTTTGGCCAACCAAGCAACCTGGAAAGGCAAATCAGCGCTACAAAGAAGTCTCGCTTCCCATCGGTCAAAAGGGCCATGCTGAATAAAGTGTCAAAACCAGAAATGCAGGACAGGCCATGGAGAAACGGGAGCCTGGCTACGCTGATGGGCGGGATGTAAATTGCCAACAGCCACTCTGGAGAAGTGCACGGTGTGTCCTGAAACATCTAAAAAAGTGAGGTTAGGGAGCATAGGGCACATCCACTCATGGGCGTATAAATTGGGAAAACTAAAAATCAGCAAGACACAGGCACCCCAAAGTTTAGGGCTGCTCTGTTGACAAGAATCTCCACTTCGTTACACCTTAAATATCCCAGGAAAGAGAGAAATGGATAAAGAAGTTGTGGTCCTTATGTACAATGGAATATCACTCAGCCATGAAATCAACGTCATAAGGCTAGTAGCAGCATGATGATTGGATTTAGGTACGACGATTCTAAGTGAAATAAGTCACACAGAAAAAGACACTTATCATAAGATATGACTTATAGAGGGAATGTAAAAACCGCTACCCTTGAACTGAATTACAAAACAGAATAGAGTCACACGTTTAGAAAACACACTATGGCTGCTTAACGGGAAAGTTGAGGTGGGGTGATGCATACAACAAGGGTTTCAAATTATCTCAGATACCGTTCCATAAACCCAATATGTAATAGACAAACCCTACTCCTTCCTCAATGAATTGGACTCAACACCCCCTTTTCACCGCCCAAGAATATATCTGACTAGTAAGAATCTTGAAACCTATGCATTGATATCTCTCTGTAAGTGAGTCAAGTGGGTGTAAAGTGGCAAAATCACAGCAGTGAAAAGCAGGTAAACCCCATTATAAAAATCAATTACTTTTAAAAACCCGTGAAAAAAGACAGTGAAAGAGAGAGAAATTCTTACAAAATTCGTTCAGCGGCTGTAATGCCACCTGGATTGACCATATCTAGACCCACAGCTGATTGAGACATAAGGGTGGACACTCTTGGGCCAGAGAGGTTTGGTGAGGTTGGGTGAGCAAACGCAGACCCTTTAAAGTAATACTGCGTGGTACCCATCCCATGGGTCCCAAATCTCCAGGTTCAAGGGCATCTTCCTACATCGAAAACATGCATGAGAAACCCAGAAGATGGTACACCGTGTGATCAGGGAAGGTTTCTAAAACGCACCTCATTTCTCATCTCCTTGTGCTTGGGTTCGCCATTCCAGCCGCTTTACTAGCAATCTCCCTCCTTGGAGAATCAGCACCTTTAACCTCCTGTTCCGTACAGCTTGCAATTTGTCCTGAGGATGAAAGGGAAGAGGGGGAACCAATGAGGCACTAGCTCTAGGTGTTGGGACAGGCAGAGGTCACTCTATTTTCCCATCAGGAAGAAGAATTAACCACAGGCTCAGCCTGCCGCCTGGGACCAGAATAGGGCCTGAAGCAATCCTGCGCTTTTGCGGGCAGCGCCCAAGAAAGCGAGTTGAAAAATGGAGCTCAGGGGCACTGCAATTCACAAACCTGCAGACTTATAAATGATGACTCTCGTCCACAAATATATTGAGGGAAGGCAACGAAGAGGATTTGAAAGCAAGGCAGAATTGCAGGAAACAGATTTCAGGAGGGAGATTCGAATCGCCTTTAAAGCACAGGAAAAGCGGCAAAACCTCGACAATGATGCCCTTGGCCAAAAAGGGCGTATGCGTTTTTTCCTGAATATATTCAGGAAAAAACGCATACGCCCTTTTTGGCCAACCAAGCAACCTGGAAAGGCAAATCAGCACTACAAAGAAGTCTCGCTTCCCATCGGTCAAAAGGGCCATGCTGAATAAAGTGTCAAAACCAGAAATGCAGGACAGGCCATGGAGAAACGGGAGCCTGGCTACGCTGATGGGCGGGATGTAAATTGCCAACAGCCACTCTGGAGAAGTGCACGGTGTGTCCTGAAACATCTAAAAAACTCAGCTTAGGGAGCATAGGGCACATCCACTCATGGGCGTATAAATTGGGAAAACTAAAAATCAGCAAGACACAGGCACCCCAAAGTTTAGGGCTGCTCTGTTGACAAGAATCTCCACTTGGTTACACCTTAAATATCCCAGGAAAGAGAAAAATGGATAAAGAAGTTGTGGTCCTTATGTACAATGGAATATCACTCAGCCATGAAATCAACGTCATAAGGCTAGTAGCAGCATGATGAGTGGATTTAGGTACGAAGATTCTAAGTGAAATAAGTCACACAGAAAAAGACACTTATCATAAGATATGACTTATAGAGGGAATGTAAAAACCGCTACCCTTGAACTGAATTACAAAACAGAATAGAGTCACACGTTTAGAAAACACACTATGGCTGCTTAATGGGAAAGGTGAGGTGGGGTGATGCATACAACAAGGGTTTCAAATTAGCTCAGATACCGTTCCATAAACCCAATATGTAATAGACAAGCCCTACTCCTTCCTCAATGAATTGGACTCCACACCCCCTATTCACCGCCCAAGAATATATCTGACTAGTAAGAATCTTGAAACCTATGCATTGATATCTCTCTGTAAGTGAGTCAAGTGGGTGTAAAGCGGCAAAATCACAGCAGTGAAAAGCAGGTAAACCCCATTATAAAAATCAATTACTTTTAAAAACCCGTGAAACAAAGACAGTGAAAGAGAGAGAAATTCTTAGAAAATTCGTTCAGGGGCTTTGATGCCACCTGGATTGACCATATCTAGACCCACAGCTGATTGAGACATAAGGGTGGACACTCTTGGGGCTGAGAGGTTTGGTGAGGTTGGGTGAGCAAACGCAGACCCTATAAAGTAATACTGCGTGGTACCCATCCCATGGGTCCCAAATCTCCAGGTTCAAGGGCATCTTCCTACATCGAAAACATTCATGAGAAACCCAGAAGATGGTACACCGTGTGATCGGGAAAGGTTTCTAAAACGCACCTCATTTCTCATCTCCTTGTGCTTGGGTTCGCCATTCCAGCCGCTTTACTAGCAATCTCCCTCCTTGGAGAATCAGCACCTTTAACCTCCTGTTCCGTACAGGTTGCAATTTATCCTGAGGATGAACGGGAAGAGGGGGAACCAATGAGAGACTAGCTCTAGGTGTTGGGACAGGCACAGGTCACTCTATTTTCCCCTCAAGAAGAAGAATTAACCACAGGCTCAGCCTGCCGCCTGGGACCAGAATAGGGCCTGAAGCAATCCTGCGCTTTTGCGGCCAGCTCCCAAGAAAGCGAGTTGAAAAATGCAGCTCAGGGGCACTGCAATTCACAAACCTGCAGACTTATAAATGATGACTCTCGTCCACAAATATATTGATGGAAGGAAACGAAGAGGATTTGAAAGCAAGGCAGAATTGCAGGAAACAGATTTCAGGAGGGAGATTCGAATCGCCTTTAAAGCACAGGAAAAGCGGCAAAACCTCGACAATGATGCCCTTGGCCAAAAAGGGCGTATGCGTTTTTTCCTGAATATATTCAGGAAAAAACGCATACGCCCTTTTTGGCCAACCAAGCAACCTGGAAAGGCAAATCAGCACTACAAAGAAGTCTCGCTTCCAATCGGTCAAAAGGGCCATGCTGAATAAAGTGTCAAAACCAGAAATGCAGGACAGGCCATGGAGAAACGGGAGCCTGGCTACGCTGATGGGCGGGATGTAAATTGCCAACAGCCACTCTGGAGAAGTGCACGGTGTGTCCTGAAACATCTAAAAAACTCAGCTTAGGGAGCATAGGGCACATCCACTCATGGGCGTATAAATTGGGAAAACTAAAAATCAGCAGGACACAGGCACCCCAAAGTTTAGGGCTGCTCTGTTGACAAGAATCTCCACTTCGTTACACCTTAAATATCCCAGGAAAGAGAAAAATGGATAAAGAAGTTGTGGTCCTTATGTACAATGGAATATCACTCAGCCATGAAATCAACGTCATAAGGCTAGTAGCAGCCTGATGATTGGATTTAGGTACGACGATTCTAAGTGAAATAAGTCACACAGAAAAAGACACTTATCATAAGATATGACTTATAGAGGGAATGTAAAAACCGCTACCCTTGAACTGAATTACAAAACAGAATAGAGTCACACGTTTAGAAAACACACTATGGCTGCTTAACGGGAAAGGTGAGGTGGGGTGATGCATACAACAAGGGTTTCAAATTAGCTCAGATACCGTTCCATAAACCCAATATGTAATAGACAAGCCCTACTCCTTCCTCAATGAATTGGACTCCACACCCCCTATTCACCGCCCAAGAATATATCTGACTAGTAAGAATCTTGAAACCTATGCATTGATATCTCTCTGTAAGTGAGTCAAGTGGGTGTAAAGCGGCAAAATCACAGCAGTGAAAAGCAGGTAAACCCCATTATAAAAATCAATTACTTTTAAAAACCCGTGAAACAAAGACAGTGAAAGAGAGAGAAATTCTTACAAAATTCGTTCAGGGGCTTTGATGCCACCTGGATTGACCATATCTAGACCCACAGCTGATTGAGACATAAGGGTGGACACTCTTGGGGCTGAGAGGTTTGGTGAGGTTGGGTGAGCAAACGCAGACCCTATAAAGTAATACTGCGTGGTACCCATCCCATGGGTCCCAAATCTCCAGGTTCAAGGGCATCTTCCTACATCGAAAACATTCATGAGAAACCCAGAAGATGGTACACCGTGTGATCGGGAAAGGTTTCTAAAACGCACCTCATTTCTCATCTCCTTGTGCTTGGGTTCGCCATTCCAGCCGCTTTACTAGCAATCTCCCTCCTTGGAGAATCAGCACCTTTAACCTCCTGTTCCGTACAGGTTGCAATTTATCCTGAGGATGAACGGGAAGAGGGGGAACCAATGAGAGACTAGCTCTAGGTGTTGGGACAGGCACAGGTCACTCTATTTTCCCCTCAAGAAGAAGAATTAACCACAGGCTCAGCCTGCCGCCTGGGACCAGAATAGGGCCTGAAGCAATCCTGCGCTTTTGCGGCCAGCTCCCAAGAAAGCGAGTTGAAAAATGGAGCTCAGGGGCACTGCAATTCACAAACCTGCAGACTTATAGATGATGACTCTCGTCCACAAATATATTGATGGAAGGAAACGAAGAGGATTTGAAAGCAAGGCAGAATTGCAGGAAACAGATTTCAGGAGGGAGATTCGAATCGCCTTTAAAGCACAGGAAAAGCGGCAAAACCTCGACAATGATGCCCTTGGCCAAAAAGGGCGTATGCGTTTTTTCCTGAATATATTCAGGAAAAAACGCATACGCCCTTTTTGGCCAACCAAGCAACCTGGAAAGGCAAATCAGCACTACAAAGAAGTCTCGCTTCCAATCGGTCAAAAGGGCCATGCTGAATAAAGTGTCAAAACCAGAAATGCAGGACAGGCCATGGAGAAACGGGAGCCTGGCTACGCTGATGGGCGGGATGTAAATTGCCAACAGCCACTCTGGAGAAGTGCACGGTGTGTCCTGAAACATCTAAAAAACTCAGCTTAGGGAGCATAGGGCACATCCACTCATGGGCATATAAATTGGGAAAACTAAAAATCAGCAGGACACAGGCACCCCAAAGTTTAGGGCTGCTCTGTTGACAAGAATCTCCACTTCGTTACACCTTAAATATCCCAGGAAAGAGAAAAATGGATAAAGAAGTTGTGGTCCTTATGTACAATGGAATATCACTCAGCCATGAAATCAACGTCATAAGGCTAGTAGCAGCCTGATGATTGGATTTAGGTACGACGATTCTAAGTGAAATAAGTCACACAGAAAAAGACACTTATCATAAGATATGACTTATAGAGGGAATGTAAAAACCGCTACCCTTGAACGGAATTACAAAACAGAATAGAGTCACACGTTTAGAAAACACACTATGGCTGCTTAACGGGAAAGGTGAGGTGGGGTGATGCATACAACAAGGGTTTCAAATTATCTCAGATACCGTTCCATAAACCCAATATGTAATAGACAAGCCCTACTCCTTCCTCAATGAGTTGGACTCAACACCCCCAATTCACCGCCCAAGAATATATCTGACTAGTAAGAATCTTGAAACCTATGCATTGATATCTCTCTGTAAGTGAGTCAAGTGGGTGTAAAGCGGCAAAATCACAGCAGTGAAAAGCAGGTAAACCCCATTATAAAAATCAATTACTTTTAAAAACCCGTGAAACAAAGACAGTGAAAGAGAGAGAAATTCTTACAAAATTCGTTCAGCGGCTGTAATGCCACCTGGATTGACCATATCTAGACCCACAGCTGATTGAGGCATAAGGGTGGAGACTCTTGGGGCTGAGAGGTTTGGTGAGGTTGGGTGAGCAAACACAGACCCTATAAAGTAATACTGCGTGGTACCCATCCCATGGGTCCCAAATCTCCAGGTTCAAGGGCATCTTCCTACATCGAAAACATTCATGAGAAACCCAGAAGATGGTACACCGTGTGATCGGGAAAGGTTTCTAAAACGCACCTCATTTCTCATCTCCTTGTGCTTGGGTTCGCCATTCCAGCCGCTTTACTAGCAATCTCCCTCCTTGGAGAATCAGCACCTTTAACCTCCTGTTCCGTACAGGTTGCAATTTGTCCTGAGGATGAACGGGAAGAGGGGGAACCAATGAGAGACTAGCTCTAGGTGTTGGGACAGGCACAGGTCACTCTATTTTCCCCTCAAGAAGAAGAATTAACCACAGGCTCAGCCTGCCGCCTGGGACCAGAATAGGGCCTGAAGCAATCCTGCGCTTTTGCGGCCAGCTCCCAAGAAAGCGAGTTGAAAAATGGAGCTCAGGGGCACTGCAATTCACAAACCTGCAGACTTATAAATGATGACTCTCGTCCACAAATATATTGATGGAAGGAAACGAAGAGGATTTGAAAGCAAGGCAGAATTGCAGGAAACAGATTTCAGGAGGGAGATTCGAATCGCCTTTAAAGCACAGGAAAAGCGGCAAAACCTCGACAATGATGCCCTTGGCCAAAAAGGGCGTATGCGTTTTTTCCTGAATATATTCAGGAAAAAACGCATACGCCCTTTTTGGCCAACCAAGCAACCTAGAAAGGCAAATCAGCGCTACAAAGAAGTCTCGCTTCCCATCGGTCAAAAGGGCCATGCTGAATAAAGTGTCAAAACCAGAAATGCAGGACAGGCCATGGAGAAACGGGAGCCTGGCTACGCTGATGGGCGGGATGTAAATTGCCAACAGCCACTCTGGAGAAGTGCACGGTGTGTCCTGAAACATCTAAAAAACTGAGCTTAGGGAGCATAGGGCACATCCACTCATGGGCGTATAAATTGGGAAAACTAAAAATCAGCAAGACACAGGCACCCCAAAGTTTAGGGCTGCTCTGTTGACAAGAATCTCCACTTCGTTACACCTTAAATATCCCAGGAAAGAGAAAAATGGATAAAGAAGTTGTGGTCCTTATGTACAATGGAATATCACTCAGCCATGAAATCAACGTCATAAGGCTAGTAGCAGCATGATGATTGGATTTAGGTACGACGATTCTAAGTGAAATAAGTCACACAGAAAAAGACACTTATCATAAGATATGACTTATAGAGGGAATGTAAAAACCGATACCCTTGAACGGAATTACAAAACAGAATAGAGTCACACGTTTAGAAAACACACTATGGCTGCTTAACGGGAAAGTTGAGGTGGGGTGATGCATACAACAAGGGTTTCAAATTATCTCAGATACCGTTCCATAAACCCAATATGTAATAGACAAGCCCTACTCCTTCCTCAATGAATTGGACTCAACACCCCCTTTTCACCGCCCAAGAATATATCTGACTAGTAAGAATCTTGAAACCTATGCATTGATATCTCTCTGTAAGTGAGTCAAGTGGGTGTAAAGCGGCAAAATCACAGCAGTGAAAAGCAGGTAAACCCCATTATAAAAATCAATTACTTTTAAAAACCCGTGAAAAAAGACAGTGAAAGAGAAAGAAATTCTTACAAAATTCGTTCAGCGGCTGTAATGCCACCTGGATTGACCATATCTAGACCCACAGCTGATTGAGACATAAGGGTGGACACTCTTGGGGCTGAGAGGTTTGGTGAGGTTGGGTGAGCAAATGCAGACCCTTTAAAGTAATACTGCGTGGTACCCATCCCATGGGTCCCAAATCTCCAGGTTCAAGGGCATCTTCCTACATCGAAAACATGCATGAGAAACCCAGAAGATGGTACACCGTGTGATCAGGAAAGGTTTCTAAAACGCACCTCATTTCTCATCTCCTTGTGCTTGGGTTCGCCATTCCAGCCGCTTTACTAGCAATCTCCCTCCTTGGAGAATCAGCACCTTTAACCTCCTGTTCCGTACAGCTTGCAATTTGTCCTGAGGATGAAAGGGAAGAGGGGGAACCAATGAGGCACTAGCTCTAGGTGTTGGGACAGGCAGAGGTCACTCTATCTTCCCATCAGGAAGAGGAATTAACCACAGGCTCAGCCTGCCGCCTGGGACCAGAATAGGGCCTGAAGCAATCCTGCGCTTTTGCGGCCAGCGCCCAAGAAAGCGAGTTGAAAAATGGAGCTCAGGGGCACTGCAATTCACAAACCTGCAGACTTATAAATGATGACTCTCGTCCACAAATATATTGAGGGAAGGCAACGAAGAGGATTTGAAAGCAAGGCAGAATTGCAGGAAACAGATTTCAGGAGGGAGATTCGAATCGCCTTTAAAGCACAGGAAAAGCGGCAAAACCTCGACAATGATGCCCTTGGCCAAAAAGGGCGTATGCGTTTTTTCCTGAATATATTCAGGAAAAAACGCATACGCCCTTTTTGGCCAACCAAGCAACCTGGAAAGGCAAATCAGCGCTACAAAGAAGTCTCGCTTCCCATCGGTCAAAAGGGCCATGCTGAATAAAGTGTCAAAACCAGAAATGCAGGACAGGCCATGGAGAAACGGGAGCCTGGCTACGCTGATGGGCGGGATGTAAATTGCCAACAGCCACTCTGGAGAAGTGCACGGTGTGTCCTGAAACATCTAAAAAACTGAGCTTAGGGAGCATAGGGCACATCCACTTATGGGCGTATAAATTGGGAAAACTAAAAATCAGCAAGACACAGGCACCCCAAAGTTTAGGGCTGCTCTGTTGACAAGAATCTCCACTTGGTTACACCTTAAATATCCCAGGAAAGAGAAAAATGGATAAAGAAGTTGTGGTCCTTATGTACAATGGAATATCACTCAGCCATGAAATCAACGTCATAAGGCTAGTAGCAGCATGATGAGTGGATTTAGGTACGAAGATTCTAAGTGAAATAAGTCACACAGAAAAAGACACTTATCATAAGATATGACTTATAGAGGGAATGTAAAAACCGCTACCCTTGAACTGAATTACAAAACAGAATAGAGTCACACGTTTAGAAAACACACTATGGCTGCTTAACGGGAAAGGTGAGGTGGGGTGATGCATACAACAAGGGTTTCAAATTAGCTCAGATACCGTTCCATAAACCCAATATGTAATAGACAAGCCCTACTCCTTCCTCAATGAATTGGACTCCACACCCCCTATTCACCGCCCAAGAATATATCTGACTAGTAAGAATCTTGAAACCTATGCATTGATATCTCTCTGTAAGTGAGTCAAGTGGGTGTAAAGCGGCAAAATCACAGCAGTGAAAAGCAGGTAAACCCCATTATAAAAATCAATTACTTTTAAAAACCCGCGAAACAAAGACAGTGAAAGAGAGAGAAATTCTTACAAAATTCGTTCAGGGGCTTTGATGCCACCTGGATTGACCATATCTAGACCCACAGCTGATTGAGACATAAGGGTGGACACTCTTGGGGCTGAGAGGTTTGGTGAGGTTGGGTGAGCAAACGCAGACCCTATAAAGGAATACTGCGTGGTACCCATCCCATGGGTCCCAAATCTCCACGTTCAAGGGCATCTTCCTACATCGAAAACATTCATGAGAAACCCAGAAGATGGTACACCGTGTGATCGGGAAAGGTTTCTAAAACGCACCTCATTTCTCATCTCCTTGTGCTTGGGTTCGCCATTCCAGCCGCTTTACTAGCAATCTCCCTCCTTGGAGAATCAGCACCTTTAACCTCCTGTTCCGTACAGGTTGCAATTTATCCTGAGGATGAACGGGAAGAGGGGGAACCAATGAGAGACTAGCTCTAGGTGTTGGGACAGGCACAGGTCACTCTATTTTCCCCTCAAGAAGAAGAATTAACCACAGGCTCAGCCTGCCGCCTGGGACCAGAATAGGGCCTGAAGCAATCCTGCGCTTTTGCGGCCAGCTCCCAAGAAAGCGAGTTGAAAAATGGAGCTCAGGGGCACTGCAATTCACAAACCTGCAGACTTATAAATGATGACTCTCGTCCACAAATATATTGATGGAAGGCAACGAAGAGGATTTGAAAGCAAGGCAGAATTGCAGGAAACAGATTTCAGGAGGGAGATTCGAATCGCCTTTAAAGCACAGGAAAAGCGGCAAAACCTCGACAATGATGCCCTTGGCCAAAAAGGGCGTAAGCGTTTTTTCCTGAATATATACAGGAAAAAACGCATACGCCCTTTTTGGCCAACCAAGCAACCTGGAAAGGCAAATCAGCGCTACAAAGAAGTCTCGCTTCCAATCGGTCAAAAGGGCCATGCTGAATAAAGTGTCAAAACCAGAAATGCAGGACAGGCCATGGAGAAACGGGAGCCTGGCTACGCTGATGGGCGGGATGTAAATTGCCAACAGCCACTCTGGAGAAGTGCACGGTGTGTCCTGAAACATCTAAAAAACTGAGCTTAGGGAGCATAGGGCACATCCACTCATAGGCGTATAAATTGGGAAAACTAAAAATCAGCAGGACACAGGCACCCCAAAGTTTAGGGCTGCTCTGTTGACAAGAATCTCCACTTCGTTACACCTTAAATATCCCAGGAAAGAGAAAAATGGATAAAGAAGTTGTGGTCCTTATGTACAATGGAATATCACTCAGCCATGAAATCAACGTCATAAGGCTAGTAGCAGCCTGATGATTGGATTTAGGTACGACGATTCTAAGTGAAATAAGTCACACAGAAAAAGACACTTATCATAAGATATGACTTATAGAGGGAATGTAAAAACCGCTACCCTTGAACGGAATTACAAAACAGAATAGAGTCACACGTTTAGAAAACACACTATGGCTGCTTAACGGGAAAGGCGAGGTGGGGTGATGCATACAACAAGGGTTTTAAATTATCTCAGATACCGTTCCATAAACCCAATATGTAATAGACAAACCCTACTCCTTCCTCAATGAGTTGGACTCAACACCCCCAATTCACCGCCCAAGAATATATCTGACTAGTAAGAATCTTGAAACCTATGCATTGATATCTCTCTGTAAGTGAGTCAAGTGGGTGTAAAGCGACAAAATCACAGCAGTAAAAAGCAGGTAAACCCCATTATAAAAATCAATTACTTTTCAAAACCCGTGAAACAAAGACAGTGAAAGAGAGAGAAATTCTTACAAAATTCGTTCAGGGGCTGTGATGACACCTGGATTGACCATATCTAGACCCACAGCTGATTGAGACATAAGGGTGGACACTCTTGGGGCTGAGAGGTTTGGTGAAGTTGGGTGAGCAAACGCAGACCCTATAAAGTAATACTGCGTGGTACCCATCCCATGGGTCCCAAATCTCCAGGTTCAAGGGCATCTTCCTACATCGAAAACATTCATGAGAAACACAGAAGATGGTACACCGTGTGATCGGGAAAGGTTTCTAAAACGCACCTCATTTCTCATCTCCTTGTACTCGGGTTCGCCATTCCAGCCGCTTTACTAGCAATCTTCCTCCTTGGAGAATCAGCACCTTTAACCTCCTGTTCCGTACAGCTTGCAATTTGTCTTGAGGATGAAAGGGAAGAGGGGGAACCAATGAGAGACTAGCTCTAGGTGTTGGGACAGGCACAGGTCACTCTATTTTCCCATCAGGAAGAAGAATTAACCACAGGCTCAGCCTGCCGCCTGGGACCAGAATAGGGCCTGAAGCAATCCTGCGCTTTTGCTTCCAGCGCCCAAGAAAGCGAGTTGAAAAATGGAGCTCAGGGGCACTGCAATTCACAAACCTGCAGATTTATAAATGATGACTCTCGTCCACAAATATATTGAGGGAAGGCAACGAAGAGGATTTGAAAGCAAGGCAGAATTGCAGGAAACAGATTTCAGGAGGGAGATTCGAATCGCCTTTAAAGCACAGGAAAAGCGGCAAAACCTCGACAATGATGCCCTTGGCCAAAAAGGGCGTATGCGTTTTTTCCTGAATATATTCAGGAAATAACGCATACGCCCTTTTTGGCCAACCAAGCAACCTGGAAAGGCAAATCAGCGCTACAAAGAAGTCTCGCTTCCCATCGGTCAAAAGGGCCATGCTGAATAAAGTGTCAAAACCAGAAATGCAGGACAGGCCATGGAGAAACGGGAGCCTGGCTACGCTGATGGGCGGGATGTAAATTGCCAACAGCCACTCTGGAGAAGTGCACGGTGTGTCCTGAAACATCTAAAAAACTCAGCTTAGGGAGCATAGGGCACATCCACTCATGGGCGTATAAATTGGGAAAACTAAAAATCAGCAAAACACAGGCACCCCAAAGTTTAGGGCTGCTCTGTTGACAAGAATCTCCACTTCGTTACACCTTAAATATCCCAGGAAAGAGAAAAATGGATAAAGAAGTTGTGGTCCTTATGTACAATGGAATATCACTCAGCCATGAAATCAACGTCATAAGGCTAGTAGCAGCATGATGAGTGGATTTAGGTACGACGATTCTAAGTGAAATAAGTCACACAGAAAAAGACACTTATCATAAGATATGACTTATAGAGGGAATGTAAAAACCGCTACCCTTGAACTGAATTACAAAACAGAATAGAGTCACACGTTTAGAAAACACACTATGACTGCTTAACGGGAAAGGTGAGGTGGGGTGATGCATACAACAAGGGTTTCAAATTATCTCAGATACCGTTCCATAAACCCAATATGTAATAGACAAGCCCTACTCCTTCCTCAATGAATTGGACTCAACACCCCCAATTCACGGCCCAAGAATATATCTGACTAGTAAGAATCTTGAAACCTATGCATTGATATCTCTCTGTAAGTGAGTCAAGTGGGTGTAAAGCGGCAAAATCACAGCAGTGAAAAGCAGGTAAACCCCATTATAAAAATCAATTACTTTTAAAAACCCGTGAAACAAAGACAGTGAAAGAGAGAGAAATTCTTACAAAATTCGTTCAGCGGCTGTAATGCCACCTGGATTGACCATATCTAGACCCACAGCTGATTGAGACATAAGGGTGGACACTCTTGGCGCTGAGAGGTTTGGTGAGGTTGGGTGAGCAAACGCAGACCCTTTAAAGTAATACTGCGTGGTACCCATCCCATGGGTCCCAAATCTCCAGGTTCAAGGGCATCTTCCTACATCGAAAACATGCATGAGAAACCCAGAAGATGGTACACCGTGAGATCGGGAAAGGTTTCTAAAACGCACCTCATTTCTCATCTCCTTGTGCTCGGGTTCGCCATTCCAGCCGCTTTACTAGCAATCTCCCTCCTTGGAGAATCAGCAACTTTAACCTCCTGTTCCGTACAGCTTGCAATTTGTCCTGAGGATGAAAGGGAAGAGGGGGAACCAATGAGAGACTAGCTCTAGGTGTTGGGACAGGCACAGGTCACTCTATTTTCCCATCAGGAAGAAGAATTAACCACAGGCTCAGCCTGCCGCCTGGGACCAGAATAGGGCCTGAAGCAATCCTGCGCTTTTGCGGCCAGCGCCCAAGAAAGCGAGTTGAAAAATGGAGCTCAGGGGCACTGCAATTCACAAACCTGCAGACTTATAAATGATGACTCTCGTCCACAAATATATTGAGGGAAGGCAACGAAGAGGATTTGAAAGCAAGGCAGAATTGCAGGAAACAGATTTCAGGAGGGAGATTCGAATCGCCTTTAAAGCACAGGAAAAGCGGCAAAACCTCGACAATGATGCCCTTGGCCAAAAAGGGCGTATGCGTTTTTTCCTGAATATATTCAGGAAATAACGCATACGCCCTTTTTGGCCAACCAAGCAACCTGGAAAGGCAAATCAGCGCTACAAAGAAGTCTCGCTTCCCATCGGTCAAAAGGGCCATGCTGAATAAAGTGTCAAAACCAGAAATGCAGGACAGGCCATGGAGAAACGGGAGCCTGGCTACGCTGATGGGCGGGATGTAAATTGCCAACAGCCACTCTGGAGAAGTGCACGGTGTGTCCTGAAACATCTAAAAAACTCAGCTTAGGGAGCATAGGGCACATCCACTCATGGGCGTATAAATTGGGAAAACTAAAAATCAGCAAAACACAGGCACCCCAAAGTTTAGGGCTGCTCTGTTGACAAGAATCTCCACTTCGTTACACCTTAAATATCCCAGGAAAGAGAAAAATGGATAAAGAAGTTGTGGTCCTTATGTACAATGGAATATCACTCAGCCATGAAATCAACGTCATAAGGCTAGTAGCAGCATGATGAGTGGATTTAGGTACGACGATTCTAAGTGAAATAAGTCACACAGAAAAAGACACTTATCATAAGATATGACTTATAGAGGGAATGTAAAAACCGCTACCCTTGAACTGAATTACAAAACAGAATAGAGTCACACGTTTAGAAAACACACTATGGCTGCTTAACGGGAAAGGTGAGGTGGGGTGATGCATACAACAAGGGTTTCAAATTATCTCAGATACCGTTCCATAAACCCAATATGTAATAGACAAGCCCTACTCCTTCCTCAATGAATTGGACTCAACACCCCCAATTCACGGCCCAAGAATATATCTGACTAGTAAGAATCTTGAAACCTATGCATTGATATCTCTCTGTAAGTGAGTCAAGTGGGTGTAAAGCGGCAAAATCACAGCAGTGAAAAGCAGGTAAACCCCATTATAAAAATCAATTACTTTTAAAAACCCGTGAAACAAAGACAGTGAAAGAGAGAGAAATTCTTACAAAATTCGTTCAGCGGCTGTAATGCCACCTGTATTGACCATATCTAGACCCACAGCTGATTGAGACATAAGGGTGGACACTCTTGGGGCTGAGAGGTTTGGTGAGGTTGGGTGAGCAAACGCAGACCCTTTAAAGTAATACTGCGTGGTACCCATCCCATGGGTCCCAAATCTCCAGGTTCAAGGGCATCTTCCTACATCGAAAACATGCATGAGAAACCCAGAAGATGGTACACCGTGAGATCGGGAAAGGTTTCTAAAACGCACCTCATTTCTCATCTCCTTGTGCTCGGGTTCGCCATTCCAGCCGCTTTACTAGCAATCTCCCTCCTTGGAGAATCAGCACCTTTAACCTCCTGTTCCGTACAGCTTGCAATTTGTCCTGAGGATGAAAGGGAAGAGGGGGAACCAATGAGAGACTAGCTCTAGGTGTTGGGACAGGCACAGGTCACTCTATTTTCCCATCAGGAAGAAGAATTAACCACAGGCTCAGCCTGCCGCCTGGGACCAGAATAGGGCCTGAAGCAATCCTGCGCTTTTGCGGCCAGCGCCCAAGAAAGCGAGTTGAAAAATGGAGGTCAGGGGCACTGCAATTCACAAACCTGCAGACTTATAAATGATGACTCTCGTCCACAAATATATTGAGGGAAGGCAACGAAGAGGATTTGAAAGCAAGGCAGAATTGCAGGAAACAGATTTCAGGAGGGAGATTCGAATCGCCTTTAAAGCACAGGAAAAGCGGCAAAACCTCGACAATGATGCCCTTGGCCAAAAAGGGCGTATGCGTTTTTTCCTGAATATATTCAGGAAAAAACGCATACGCCCTTTTTGGCCAACCAAGCAACCTAGAAAGGCAAATCAGCGCTACAAAGAAGTCTCACTTCCCATCGGTCAAAAGGGCCATGCTGAATAAAGTGTCAAAACCAGAAATGCAGGACAGGCCATGGAGAAACGGGAGCCTGGCTACGCTGATGGGCGGGATGTAAATTGCCAACAGCCACTCTGGAGAAGTGCACGGTGTGTCCTGAAACATCTAAAAAACTCAGCTTAGGGAGCATAGGGCACATCCACTCATGGGCGTATAAATTGGGAAAACTAAAAATCAGCAAGACACAGGCACCCCAAAGTTTAGGGCTGCTCTGTTGACAAGAATCTCCACTTCGTTACACCTTAAATATCCCAGGATAGAGAAAAATGGATAAAGAAGTTGTGGTCCTTATGTACAATGGAATATCACTCAGCCATGAAATCAACGTCAAAAGGCTAGTAGCAGCCTGATGATTGGATTTAGGTACGACTATTCTAAGTGAAATAAGTCACACAGAAAAAGACACTTATCATAAGATATGACTTATAGAGGGAATGTAAAAACCGCTACCCTTGAACGGAATTACAAAACAGAATAGAGTCACACGTTTAGAAAACACACTATGGCTGCTTAACGGGAAAGGCGAGGTGGGGTGATGCATACAACAAGGGTTTCAAATTATCTCAGATACCGTTCCATAAACCCAATATGTAATAGACAAGCCCTACTCCTTCCTCAATGAATTGGACTCAACACCCCCAATTCACCGCCCAAGAATATATGTGACTAGTAAAAATCTTGAAACCTATGCATTGATATCTCTCTGTAAGTGAGTCAAGTGGGTGTAAAGCGGCAAAATCACAGCAGTGAAAAGCAGGTAAACCCCATTATAAAAATCAATTACTTTTAAAAACCCGTGAAACAAAGACAGTGAAAGAGAGAGAAATTCTTACAAAATTCGTTCAGCGGCTGTAATGCCACCTGGATTGACCATATCTAGACCCACAGCTGATTGAGACATAAGGGTGGACACTCTTGGGGCTGAGAGGTTTGGTGAGGTTGGGTGAGCAAACGCAGACCCTATAAAGTAATACTGCGTGGTACCCATCCCATGGGTCCAAAATCTCCAGGTTCAAGGGCATCTTCCTACATCGAAAACATGCATGAGAAACCCAGAAGATGGTACACCGTGTGATCGGGAAAGGTTTCTAAAACGCACCTCATTTCTCATCTCCTTGTGCTCGGGTTCGCCATTCCAGCCGCTTTACTAGCAATCTCCCTCCTTGGAGAATCAGCACCTTTAACCTCCTGTTCCGTACAGCTTGCAATTTGTCCTGAGGATGAAAGGGAAGAGGGGGAACCAATGAGAGACTAGCTCTAGGTGTTGGGACAGGCACAGGTCACTCTATTTTCCCCTCAAGAAGAAGAATTAACCACAGGCTCAGCCTGCCGCCTGGGACCAGAATAGGGCCTGAAGCAATCCTGCGCTTTTGCGGCCAGCTCCCAGGAAAGCGAGTTGAAAAATGGAGCTCAGGGACACTGCAATTCACAAACCTGCAGAGTTATAAATGATGACTCTCGTCCACAAATATATTGAGGGAAGGCAACGAAGAGGATTTGAAAGCAAGGCAGAATTGCAGGAAACAGATTTCAGGAGGGAGATTCGAATCGCCTTTAAAGCACAGGAAAAGCGGCAAAACCTCGACAATGATGCCCTTGGCCAAAAAGGGCGTATGCGTTTTTTCCTGAATATATTCAGGAAAAAACGCATACGCCCTTTTTGGCCAACCAAGCAACCTGGGAAGGCAAATCAGCGCTACAAAGAAGTCTCGCTTCCCATCGGTCAAAAGGGCCATGCTGAATAAAGTGTCAAAACCAGAAATGCAGGACAGGCCATGGAGAAACGGGAGCCTGGCTACGCTGATGGGCGGGATGTAAATTGCCAACAGCCACTCTGGAGAAGTGCACGGTGTGTCCTGAAACATCTAAAAAACTGAGCTTAGGGAGCATAGGGCACATCCACTCATGGGCGTATAAATTGGGAAAACTAAAAATCAGCAAGACACAGGCACCCCAAAGTTTAGGGCTGCTCTGTTGACAAGAATCTCCACTTCGTTACACCTTAAATATCCCAGGAAAGAGAAAAATGGATAAAGAAGTTGTGGTCCTTATGTACAATGGAATAACACTCAGGCATGAAATCAACGTCATAAGGCTAGTAGCAGCATGATGATTGGATTTAGGTACGACGATTCTAAGTGAAATAAGTCACACAGAAAAAGACACTTATCATAAGATACGACTTATAGAGGGAATGTAAAAACCGCTACCCTTGAACTGAATTACAAAACAGAATAGAGTCACACGTTTAGAAAACACACTATGGCTGCTTAACGGGAAAGGCGAGGTGGGGTGATGCATACAACAAGGGTTTCAAATTATCTCAGATACCGTTCCATAAACCCAATATGTAATAGACAAGCCCTACTCCTTCCTCAATGAATTGGACTCAACACCCCCAATTCACCGCCCAAGAATATATGTGACTAGTAAGAATCTTGAAACCTATGCATTGATATCTCTCTGTAAGTGAGTCAAGTGGGTGTAAAGCGGCAAAATCACAGCAGTGAAAAGCAGGTAAACCCCATTATAAAAATCAATTACTTTTAAAAACCCGTGAAACAAAGACAGTGAAAGAGAGAGAAATTCTTACAAAATTCTTTCAGCGGCTGTAATGCCACCTGGATTGACCATATCTAGACCCACAGCTGATTGAGACATAAGGGTGGACACTCTTGGGGCTGAGAGGTTTGGTGAGGTTGGGTGAGCAAACGCAGACCCTATAAAGTAATACTGCGTGGTACCCATCCCATGGGTCCAAAATCTCCAGGTTCAAGGGCATCTTCCTACATCGAAAACATTCATGAGAAACCCAGAAGATGGTACACCGTGTGATCGGGAAAGGTTTCTAAAACGCACCTCATTTCTCATCTCCTTGTGCTCGGGTTCGCCATTCCAGCCGCTTTACTAGCAATCTCCCTCCTTGGAGAATCAGCACCTTTAACCTCCTGTTCCGTACAGCTTGCAATTTGTCCTGAGGATGAAAGGGAAGAGGGGGAATCAATGAGAGACTAGCTCTAGGTGTTGGGACAGGCACAGGTCACTCTATTTTCCCATCAGGAAGAAGAATTAACCACAGGCTCAGCCTGCCGCCTGGGACCAGAATAGGGCCTGAAGCAATCCTGCGCTTTTGCTTCCAGCGCCCAAGAAAGAGAGTTGAAAAATGGAGCTCAGGGGCACTGCAATTCACAAACCTGCAGAGTTATAAATGATGACTCTCGTCCACAAATATATTGAGGGAAGGCAACGAAGAGGATTTGAAAGCAAGGCAGAATTGCAGGAAACAGATTTCAGGAGGGAGATTCGAATCGCCTTTAAAGCACAGGAAAAGCGGCAAAACCTCGACAATGATGCCCTTGGCCAAAAAGGGCGTATGCGTTTTTTCCTGAATATATTCAGGAAAAAACGCATACGCCCTTTTTGGCCAACCAAGCAACCTGGAAAGGCAAATCAGCGCTACAAAGAAGTCTCGCTTCCCATCGGTCAAAAGGGCCATGCTGAATAAAGTGTCAAAACCAGAAATGCAGGACAGGCCATGGAGAAACGGGAGCCTGGCTACGCTGATGAGCGGGATGTAAATTGCCAACAGCCACTCTGGAGAAGTGCACGGTGTGTCCTGAAACATCTAAAAAACTCAGCTTAGGGAGCATAGGGCACATCCACTCATGGGTGTATAAATTGGGAAAACTAAAAATCAGCAAGACACAGGCACCCCAAAGTTTAGGGCTGCTCTGTTGACAAGAATCTCCACTTCGTTACACCTTAAATATCCCAGGAAAGAGAAAAATGGATAAAGAAGTTGTGGTCCTTATGTACAATGGAATATCACTCAGCCATGAAATCAACGTCATAAGGCTAGTAGCAGCATGATGATTGGATTTAGGTACGACGATTCTAAGTGAAATAAGTCACACAGAAAAAGGCACTTATCATAAGATACGACTTATAGAGGGAATGTAAAAACCGCTACCCTTGAACTGAATTACAAAACAGAATAGAGTCACACGTTTAGAAAACACACTATGGCTGCTTAACGGGAAAGGTGAGGTGGGGTGATGCATACAACAAGGGTTTCAAATTATCTCAGATACCGTTCCATAAACCCAATATGTAATAGACAAGCCCTACTCCTTCCTCAATGAATTGGACTCAACACCCCCAATTCACCGCCCAAGAATATATCTGACTAGTAAGAATCTTGAAACCTATGCATTGATATCTCTCTGTAAGTGAGTCAAGTGGGTGTAAAGCGGCAAAATCACAGCAGTGAAAAGCAGGTAAACCCCATTATAAAAATCAATTACTTTTAAAAACCCGTGAAACAAAGACAGTGAAAGAGAGAGAAATTCTTACAAAATTCGTTCAGCGGCTGTAATGCCACCTGGATTGACCATATCTAGACCCACAGCTGATTGAGACATAAGGGTGGACACTCTTGGGGCTGAGAGTTCTGGTGAGGTTGGGTGAGCAAACGCAGACCCTTTAAAGTAATACTGCGTGGTACCCATCCCATGGGTCCCAAATCTCCAGGTTCAAGGGCATCTTCCTACATCGAAAACATGCATAAGAAACCCAGAAGATGGTACACCATGTGATCGGGAAAGGTTTCTAAAACGCACCTCATTTCTCATCTCCTTGTGCTCGGGTTCGTCATTCCAGCCGCTTTACTAGCAATCTCCCTCCTTGGAGAATCAGCACCTTTAACCTCCTGTTCCGTACAGCTTGCAATTTGTCCTGAGGATGAAAGGGAAGAGGGGGAACCAATGAGAGACTAGCTCCAGGTGTTGGGACAGGCAGCGGTCACTCTATTTTCCCATCAGGAAGAAGAATTAACCACAGGCTCAGCCTGCCGCCTGGGACCAGAATAGGGCCTGAAGCAATCCTGCGCTTTTGCGGCCAGCGCCCAAGAAAGCGAGTTGAAAAATGGAGCTCAGGGGCACTGCAATTGACAAACCTGCAGACTTATAAATGATGACTCTCGTCCACAAATATATTGAGGGAAGGCAACGAAGAGGATTTGAAAGCAAGGCAGAATTGCAGGAAACAGATTTCAGGAGGGAGATTCGAATCGCCTTTAAAGCACAGGAAAAGCGGCAAAACCTCGACAATGATGCCCTTGGCCAAAAAGGGCGTATGCGTTTTTTCCTGAATATATTCAGGAAAAAACGCATACGCCCTTTTTGGCCAACCAAGCAACCTGGGAAGGCAAATCAGCGCTACAAAGAAGTCTCGCTTCCCATCGGTCAAAAGGGCCATGCTGAATAAAGTGTCAAAACCAGAAATGCAGGACAGGCCATGGAGAAACGGGAGCCTGGCTACGCTGATGGGCGGGATGTAAATTGCCAACAGCCACTCTGGAGAAGTGCACGGTGTGTCCTGAAACATCTAAAAAACTGAGCTTAGGGAGCATAGGGCACATCCACTCATGGGCGTATAAATTGGGAAAACTAAAAATCAGCAAGACACAGGCACCCCAAAGTTTAGGGCTGCTCTGTTGACAAGAATCTCCACTTCGTTACACCTTAAATATCCCAGGAAAGAGAAAAATGGATAAAGAAGTTGTGGTCCTTATGTACAATGGAATATCACTCAGGCATGAAATCAACGTCATAAGGCTAGTAGCAGCATGATGATTGGATTTAGGTACGACGATTCTAAGTGAAATAAGTCACACAGAAAAAGACACTTATCATAAGATACGACTTATAGAGGGAATGTAAAAACCGCTACCCTTGAACTGAATTACAAAACAGAATAGAGTCACACGTTTAGAAAACACACTATGGCTGCTTAACGGGAAAGGTGAGGTGGGGTGATGCATACAACAAGGGTTTCAAATTATCTCAGATACCGTTCCATAAACCCAATATGTAATAGACAAGCCCTACTCCTTCCTCAATGAATTGGACTCAACACCCCCAATTCACCGCCCAAGAATATATCTGACTAGTAAGAATCTTGAAACCTATGCATTGATATCTCTCTGTAAGTGAGTCAAGTGGGTGTAAAGCGGCAAAATCACAGCAGTGAAAAGCAGGTAAACCCCATTATAAAAATCAATTACTTTTAAAAACCCGTGAAACAAAGACAGTGAAAGAGAGAGAAATTCTTACAAAATTCGTTCAGCGGCTGTAATGCCACCTGGATTGACCATATCTAGACCCACAGCTGATTGAGACATAAGGGTGGACACTCTTGGGGCTGAGAGGTTTGGTGAGGTTGGGTGAGCAAACGCAGACCCTTTAAAGTAATACTGCGTGGTACCCATCCCATGGGTCCCAAATCTCCAGGTTCAAGGGCATCTTCCTACATCGAAAACATGCATGAGAAACCCAGAAGATGGTACACCGTGTGATCGGGAAAGGTTTCTAAAACGCACCTCATTTCTCATCTCCTTGTGCTCGGGTTCGCCATTCCAGCCGCTTTACTAGCAATCTCCCTCCTTGGAGAATCAGCACCTTTAACCTCCTGTTCCGTACAGCTTGCAATTTGTCCTGAGGATGAAAGGGAAGAGGGGGAACCAATGAGAGACTAGCTCCAGGTGTTGGGACAGGCAGAGGTCACTCTATTTTCCCATCAGGAAGAAGAATTAACCACAGGCTCAGCCTGCCGCCTGGGACCAGAATAGGGACTGAAGCAATCCTGCGCTTTTGCGGCCAGCGCCCAAGAAAGCGAGTTGAAAAATGGAGCTCAGGGGCACTGCAATTCACAAACCTGCAGACTTATAAATGATGACTCTCGTCCACAAATATATTGAGGGAAGGCAACGAAGAGGATTTGAAAGCAAGGCAGAATTGCAGGAAACAGATTTCAAGAGGGAGATTCGAATCGCCTTTAAAGCACAGGAAAAGCGGCAAAACCTCGACAATGATGCCCTTGGCCAAAAAGGGCGTATGCGTTTTTTCCTGAATATATTCAGGAAAAAACGCATACGCCCTTTTTGGCCAACCAAGCAACCTGGAAAGGCAAATCAGCGCTACAAAGAAGTCTCGCTTCCCATCGGTCAAAAGGGCCATGCTGAATAAAGTGTCAAAACCAGAAATGCAGGACAGGCCATGGAGAAACGGGAGCCTGGCTACGCTGATGGGCGGGATGTAAATTGCCAACAGCCACTCTGGAGAAGTGCACGGTGTGTCCTGAAACATCTAAAAAACTGAGCTTAGGGAGCATAGGGCACATCCACTCATGGGCGTATAAATTGGGAAAACTAAAAATCAGCAAGACACAGGCACCCCAAAGTTTAGGGCTGCTCTGTTGACAAGAATCTCCACTTCGTTACACCTTAAATATCCCAGGAAAGAGAAAAATGGATAAAGAAGTTGTGGTCCTTATGTACAATGGAATATCACTCAGGCATGAAATCAACATCATAAGGCTAGTAGCAGCATGATGATTGGATTTAGGTACGACGATTCTAAGTGAAATAAGTCACACAGAAAAAGACACTTATCATAATATATGACTTATAGAGGGAATGTAAAAACCGCTACCCTTGAACTGAATTACAAAACAGAATAGAGTCACACGTTTAGAAAACACACTATGGCTGCTTAACGGGAAAGGTGAGGTGGGGTGATGCATACAACAAGGGTTTCAAATTATCTCAGATACCGTTCCATAAACCCAATATGTAATAGACAAGCCCTACTCCTTCCTCAATGAATTGGACTCAACACCCCCAATTCACCGCCCAAGAATATATCTGACTAGTAAGAATCTTGAAACCTATGCATTGATATCTCTCTGTAAGTGAGTCAAGTGGGTGTAAAGCGGCAAAATCACAGCAGTGAAAAGCAGGTAAACCCCATTATAAAAATCAATTACTTTTAAAAACCCGTGAAACAAAGACAGTGAAAGAGATAGAAATACTTACAAAATTCGTTCAGCGGCTGTAATGCCACCTGGATTGACCATATCTAGACCCACAGCTGATTGAGACATAAGGGTGGACACTCTTGGGGCTGAGAGGTTTGGTGAGGTTGGGTGAGCAAACGCAGACCCTTTAAAGTAATACTGCGTGGTACCCATCCCATGGGTCCCAAATCTCCAGGTTCAAGGGCATCTTCCTACATCGAAAACATGCATGAGAAACCCAGAAGATGGTACACCGTGTGATCGGGAAAGGTTTCTAAAACGCACCTCATTTCTCATCTCCTTGTGCTCGGGTTCGCCATTCCAGCCGCTTTACTAGCAATCTCCCTCCTTGGAGAATCAGCACCTTTAACCTCCTGTTCCGTACAGCTTGCAATTTGTCCTGAGGATGAAAGGGAAGAGGGGGAACCAATGAGAGACTAACTCTAGGTGTTGGGACAGGCACAGGTCACTCTCTTTTCCCCTCAAGAAGAAGAATTAACCACAGGCTCAGCCTGCCGCCTGGGACCAGAATAGGGCCTGAAGCAATCCTGCGCTTTTGCGGCCAGCTCCCAAGAAAGCGAGTTGAAAAATGGAGCTCAGGGACACTGCAATTCACAAACCTGCAGACTTATAAATGATGACTCTCGTCCACAAATATATTGAGGGAAGGCAACGAAGAGGATTTGAAAGCAAGGCAGAATTGCTGGAAACAGATTTCAGGAGGGAGATTCGAATCGCCTTTAAAGCACAGGAAAAGCGGCAAAACCTCGACAATGATGCCCTTGGCCAAAAAGGGCGTATGCGTTTTTTCCTGAATATATTCAGGAAAAAACGCATACGCCCTTTGTGGCCAACCAAGCAACCTGGAAAGGCAAATCAGCGCTACAAAAAGTCTCGCTTCCCATCGGTCAAAAGGGCCATGCTGAATAAAGTGTCAAAACCAGAAATGCAGGACAGGCCATGGAGAAACGGGAGCCTGGCTACGCTGATGAGCGGGATGTAAATTGCCAACAGCCACTCTGGAGAAGTGCACGGTGTGTCCTGAAACATCTAAAAAACTCAGCTTAGGGAGCATAGGGCACATCCACTCATGGGCGTATAAATTGGGAAAACTAAAAATCAGCAAGACACAGGCACCCCAAAGTTTAGGGCTGCTCTGTTGACAAGAATCTCCACTTCGTTACACCTTAAATATCCCAGGAAAGAGAAAAATGGATAAAGAAGTTGTGGTCCTTATGTACAATGGAATATCACTCAGCCATGAAATCAACGTCATAAGGCTAGTAGCAGCATGATGATTGGATTTAGGTACGACGATTCTAAGTGAAATAAGTCACACAGAAAAAGGCACTTATCATAAGATACGACTTATAGAGGGAATGTAAAAACCGCTACCCTTGAACTGAATTACAAAACAGAATAGAGTCACACGTTTAGAAAACACACTATGGCTGCTTAACGGGAAAGGTGAGGTGGGGTGATGCATACAACAAGGGTTTCAAATTATCTCAGATACCGTTCCATAAACCCAATATGTAATAGACAAGCCCTACTCCTTCCTCAATGAATTGGACTCAACACCCCCAATTCACCGCCCAAGAATATATCTGACTAGTAAGAATCTTGAAACCTATGCATTGATATCTCTCTGTAAGTGAGTCAAGTGGGTGTAAAGCGGCAAAATCACAGCAGTGAAAAGCAGGTAAACCCCATTATAAAAATCAATTACTTTTAAAAACCCGTGAAACAAAGACAGTGAAAGAGAGAGAAATTCTTACAAAATTCGTTCAGCGGCTGTAATGCCACCTGGATTGACCATATCTAGACCCACAGCTGATTGAGACATAAGGGTGGACACTCTTGGGGCTGAGAGGTTTGGTGAGGTTGGGTGAGCAAACGCAGACCCTTTAAAGTAATACTGCGTGGTACCCATCCCATGGGTCCCAAATCTCCAGGTTCAAGGGCATCTTCCTACATCGAAAACATGCATGAGAAACCCAGAAGATGGTACACCGTGTGATCGGGAAAGGTTTCTAAAACGCACCTCATTTCTCATCTCCTTGTGCTCGGGTTCGCCATTCCAGCCGCTTTACTAGCAATCTCCCTCCTTGGAGAATCAGCACCTTTAACCTCCTGTTCCGTACAGCTTGCAATTTGTCCTGAGGATGAAAGGGAAGAGGGGGAACCAATGAGAGACTAGCTCCAGGTGTTGGGACAGGCAGAGGTCACTCTATTTTCCCATCAGGAAGAAGAATTAACCACAGGCTCAGCCTGCCGCCTGGGACCAGAATAGGGCCTGAAGCAATCCTGCGCTTTTGCGGCCAGCGCCCAAGAAAGCGAGTTGAAAAATGGAGCTCAGGGGCACTGCAATTCACAAACCTGCAGACTTATAAATGATGACTCTCGTCCACAAATATATTGAGGGAAGGCAACGAAGAGGATTTGAAAGCAAGGCAGAATTGCAGGAAACAGATTTCAAGAGGGAGATTCGAATCGCCTTTAAAGCACAGGAAAAGCGGCAAAACCTCGACAATGATGCCCTTGGCCAAAAAGGGCGTATGCGTTTTTTCCTGAATATATTCAGGAAAAAACGCATACGCCCTTTTTGGCCAACCAAGCAACCTGGAAAGGCAAATCAGCGCTACAAAGAAGTCTCGCTTCCCATCGGTCAAAAGGGCCATGCTGAATAAAGTGTCAAAACCAGAAATGCAGGACAGGCCATGGAGAAACGGGAGCCTGGCTACGCTGATGGGCGGGATGTAAATTGCCAACAGCCACTCTGGAGAAGTGCACGGTGTGTCCTGAAACATCTAAAAAACTGAGCTTAGGGAGCATAGGGCACATCCACTCATGGGCGTATAAATTGGGAAAACTAAAAATCAGCAAGACACAGGCACCCCAAAGTTTAGGGCTGCTCTGTTGACAAGAATCTCTACTTCGTTACACCTTAAATATCCCAGGAAAGAGAAAAATGGATAAAGAAGTTGTGGTCCTTATGTACAATGGAATATCACTCAGCCATGAAATCAACGTCATAAGGCTAGTAGCAGCATGATGATTGGATTTAGGTACGACGATTCTAAGTGAAATAAGTCACACAGAAAAAGGCACTTATCATAAGATACGACTTATAGAGGGAATGTAAAAACCGCTACCCTTGAACTGAATTACAAAACAGAATAGAGTCACACGTTTAGAAAACACACTATGGCTGCTTAACGGGAAAGGTGAGGTGGGGTGATGCATACAACAAGGGTTTCAAATTATCTCAGATACCGTTCCATAAACCCAATATGTAATAGACAAGCCCTACTCCTTCCTCAATGAATTGGACTCAACACCCCCAATTCACCGCCCAAGAATATATCTGACTAGTAAGAATCTTGAAACCTATGCATTGATATCTCTCTGTAAGTGAGTCAAGTGGGTGTAAAGCGGCAAAATCACAGCAGTGAAAAGCAGGTAAACCCCATTATAAAAATCAATTACTTTTAAAAACCCGTGAAACAAAGACAGTGAAAGAGAGAGAAATTCTTACAAAATTCGTTCAGCGGCTGTAATGCCACCTGGATTGACCATATCTAGACCCACAGCTGATTGAGACATAAGGGTGGACACTCTTGGGGCTGAGAGGTTTGGTGAGGTTGGGTGAGCAAACGCAGACCCTTTAAAGTAATACTGCGTGGTACCCATCCCATGGGTCCCAAATCTCCAGGTTCAAGGGCATCTTCCTACATCGAAAACATGCATGAGAAACCCAGAAGATGGTACACCGTGTGATCGGGAAAGGTTTCTAAAACGCACCTCATTTCTCATCTCCTTGTGCTCGGGTTCGCCATTCCAGCCGCTTTACTAGCAATCTCCCTCCTTGGAGAATCAGCACCTTTAACCTCCTGTTCCGTACAGCTTGCAATTTGTCCTGAGGATGAAAGGGAAGAGGGGGAACCAATGAGAGACTAGCTCCAGGTGTTGGGACAGGCAGAGGTCACTCTATTTTCCCATCAGGAAGAAGAATTAACCACAGGCTCAGCCTGCCGCCTGGGACCAGAATAGGGCCTGAAGCAATCCTGCGCTTTTGCGGCCAGCGCCCAAGAAAGCGAGTTGAAAAATGGAGCTCAGGGGCACTGCAATTCACAAACCTGCAGACTTATAAATGATGACTCTCGTCCACAAATATATTGAGGGAAGGCAACGAAGAGGATTTGAAAGCAAGGCAGAATTGCAGGAAACAGATTTCAAGAGGGAGATTCGAATCGCCTTTAAAGCACAGGAAAAGCGGCAAAACCTCGACAATGATGCCCTTGGCCAAAAAGGGCGTATGCGTTTTTTCCTGAATATATTCAGGAAAAAACGCATATGCCCTTTTTGGCCAACCAAGCAACCTGGAAAGGCAAATCAGCGCTACAAAGAAGTCTCGCTTCCCATCGGTCAAAAGGGCCATGCTGAATAAAGTGTCAAAACCAGAAATGCAGGACAGGCCATGGAGAAACGGGAGCCTGGCTACGCTGATGGGCGGGATGTAAATTGCCAACAGCCACTCTGGAGAAGTGCACGGTGTGTCCTGAAACATCTAAAAAACTGAGCTTAGGGAGCATAGGGCACATCCACTCATGGGCGTATAAATTGGGAAAACTAAAAATCAGCAAGACACAGGCACCCCAAAGTTTAGGGCTGCTCTGTTGACAAGAATCTCCACTTCGTTACACCTTAAATATCCCAGGAAAGAGAAAAATGGATAAAGAAGTTGTGGTCCTTATGTACAATGGAATATCACTCAGGCATGAAATCAACATCATAAGGCTAGTAGCAGCATGATGATTGGATTTAGGTACGACGATTCTAAGTGAAATAAGTCACACAGAAAAAGACACTTATCATAATATATGACTTATAGAGGGAATGTAAAAACCGCTACCCTTGAACTGAATTACAAAACAGAATAGAGTCACACGTTTAGAAAACACACTATGGCTGCTTAACGGGAAAGGTGAGGTGGGGTGATGCATACAACAAGGGTTTCAAATTATCTCAGATACCGTTCCATAAACCCAATATGTAATAGACAAGCCCTACTCCTTCCTCAATGAATTGGACTCAACACCCCCAATTCACCGCCCAAGAATATATCTGACTAGTAAGAATCTTGAAACCTATGCATTGATATCTCTCTGTAAGTGAGTCAAGTGGGTGTAAAGCGGCAAAATCACAGCAGTGAAAAGCAGGTAAACCCCATTATAAAAATCAATTACTTTTAAAAACCCGTGAAACAAAGACAGTGAAAGAGATAGAAATACTTACAAAATTCGTTCAGCGGCTGTAATGCCACCTGGATTGACCATATCTAGACCCACAGCTGATTGAGACATAAGGGTGGACACTCTTGGGGCTGAGAGGTTTGGTGAGGTTGGGTGAGCAAACGCAGACCCTTTAAAGTAATACTGCGTGGTACCCATCCCATGGGTCCCAAATCTCCAGGTTCAAGGGCATCTTCCTACATCGAAAACATGCATGAGAAACCCAGAAGATGGTACACCGTGTGATCGGGAAAGGTTTCTAAAACGCACCTCATTTCTCATCTCCTTGTGCTCGGGTTCGCCATTCCAGCCGCTTTACTAGCAATCTCCCTCCTTGGAGAATCAGCACCTTTAACCTCCTGTTCCGTACAGCTTGCAATTTGTCCTGAGGATGAACGGGAAGAGGGGGAACAAATGAGAGACTAGCTCTAGGTGTTGGGACAGGCACAGGTCACTCTATTTTCCCCTCAAGAAGAAGAATTAACCACAGGCTCAGCCTGCCGCCTGGGACCAGAATAGGGCCTGAAGCAATCCTGCGCTTTTGCGGCCAGCTCCCAAGAAAGCGAGTTGAAAAATGGAGCTCAGGGGCACTGCAATTCACAAACCTGCAGACTTATAAATGATGACTCTCGTCCACAAATATATTGAGGGAAGGCAACGAAGAGGATTTGAAAGCAAGGCAGAATTGCAGGAAACAGATTTCAGGAGGGAGATTCGAATCGCCTTTAAAGCACAGGAAAAGCGGCAAAACCTCGACAATGATGCCCTTGGCCAAAAAGGGCGTATGCGTTTTTTCCTGAATATATTCAGGAAAAAACGCATACGCCCTTTTTGGCCAACCAAGCAACCTGGGAAGGCAAATCAGCGCTACAAAGAAGTCTCGCTTCCCATCGGTGAAAAGGGCCATGCTGAATAAAGTGTCAAAACCAGAAATGCAGGACAGGCCATGGAGAAACGGGAGCCTGGCTACGCTGATGAGCGGGATGTAAATTGCCAACAGCCACTCTGGAGAAGTGCACGGTGTGTCCTGAAACATCTAAAAAACTGAGCTTAGGGAGCATAGGGCACATCCACTCATGGGCGTATAAATTGGGAAAACTAAAAATCAGGAAGACACAGGCACCCCAAAGTTTAGGGCTGCTCTGTTGACAAGAATCTCCACTTCGTTACACCTTAAATATCCCAGGAAAGAGAAAAATGGATAAAGAAGTTGTGGTCCTTATGTACAATGGAATATCACTCAGCCATGAAATCAACGTCATAAGGCTAGTAGCAGCATGATGATTGGATTTAGGTACGACGATTCTAAGTGAAATAAGTCACACAGAAAAAGGCACTTATCATAAGATACGACTTATAGAGGGAATGTAAAAACCGCTACCCTTGAACTGAATTACAAAACAGAATAGAGTCACACGTTTAGAAAACACACTATGGCTGCTTAACGGGAAAGGTGAGGTGGGGTGATGCATACAACAAGGGTTTCAAATTATCTCAGATACCGTTCCATAAACCCAATATGTAATAGACAAGCCCTACTCCTTCCTCAATGAATTGGACTCAACACCCCCAATTCACCGCCCAAGAATATATCTGACTAGTAAGAATCTTGAAACCTATGCATTGATATCTCTCTGTAAGTGAGTCAAGTGGGTGTAAAGCGGCAAAATCACAGCAGTGAAAAGCAGGTAAACCCCATTATAAAAATCAATTACTTTTAAAAACCCGTGAAACAAAGACAGTGAAAGAGAGAGAAATTCTTACAAAATTCGTTCAGCGGCTGTAATGCCACCTGGATTGACCATATCTAGACCCACAGCTGATTGAGACATAAGGGTGGACACTCTTGGGGCTGAGAGTTTTGGTGAGGTTGGGTGAGCAAACGCAGACCCTTTAAAGTAATACTGCGTGGTACCCATCCCATGGGTCCCAAATCTCCAGGTTCAAGGGCATCTTCCTACATCGAAAACATGCATGAGAAACCCAGAAGATGGTACACCGTGTGATCGGGAAAGGTTTCTAAAACGCACCTCATTTCTCATCTCCTTGTGCTCGGGTTCGCCATTCCAGCCGCTTTACTAGCAATCTCCCTCCTTGGAGAATCAGCACCTTTAACCTCCTGTTCCGTACAGCTTGCAATTTGTCCTGAGGATGAAAGGGAAGAGGGGGAACCAATGAGAGACTAGCTCCAGGTGTTGGGACAGGCAGAGGTCACTCTATTTTCCCATCAGGAAGAAGAATTAACCACAGGCTCAGCCTGCCGCCTGGGACCAGAATAGGGCCTGAAGCAATCCTGCGCTTTTGCGGCCAGCGCCCAAGAAAGCGAGTTGAAAAATGGAGCTCAGGGGCACTGCAATTCACAAACCTGCAGACTTATAAATGATGACTCTCGTCCACAAATATATTGAGGGAAGGCAACGAAGAGGATTTGAAAGCAAGGCAGAATTGCAGGAAACAGATTTCAGGAGGGAGATTCGAATCGCCTTTAAAGCACAGGAAAAGCGGCAAAACCTCGACAATGATGCCCTTGGCCAAAAAGGGCGTATGCGTTTTTTCCTGAATATATTCAGGAAAAAACGCATACGCCCTTTTTGGCCAACCAAGCAACCTGGGAAGGCAAATCAGCGCTACAAAGAAGTCTCGCTTCCCATCGGTCAAAAGGGCCATGCTGAATAAAGTGTCAAAACCAGAAATGCAGGACAGGCCATGGAGAAACGGGAGCCTGGCTACGCTGATGGGCGGGATGTAAATTGCCAACAGCCACTCTGGAGAAGTGCACGGTGTGTCCTGAAACATCTAAAAAACTGAGCTTAGGGAGCATAGGGCACATCCACTCATGGGCGTATAAATTGGGAAAACTAAAAATCAGCAAGACACAGGCACCCCAAAGTTTAGGGCTGCTCTGTTGACAAGAATCTCCACTTCGTTACACCTTAAATATCCCAGGAAAGAGAAAAATGGATAAAGAAGTTGTGGTCCTTATGTACAATGGAATATCACTCAGGCATGAAATCAACGTCATAAGGCTAGTAGCAGCATGATGATTGGATTTAGGTACGACGATTCTAAGTGAAATAAGTCACACAGAAAAAGACACTTATCATAAGATACGACTTATAGAGGGAATGTAAAAACCGCTACCCTTGAACTGAATTACAAAACAGAATAGAGTCACACGTTTAGAAAACACACTATGGCTGCTTAACGGGAAAGGCGAGGTGGGGTGATGCATACAACAAGGGTTTCAAATTATCTCAGATACCGTTCCATAAACCCAATATGTAATAGACAAGCCCTACTCCTTCCTCAATGAATTGGACTCAACACCCCCAATTCACCGCCCAAGAATATATGTGACTAGTAAGAATCTTGAAACCTATGCATTGATATCTCTCTGTAAGTGAGTCAAGTGGGTGTAAAGCGGCAAAATCACAGCAGTGAAAAGCAGGTAAACCCCATTATAAAAATCAATTACTTTTAAAAACCCGTGAAACAAAGACAGTGAAAGAGAGAGAAATTCTTACAAAATTCTTTCAGCGGCTGTAATGCCACCTGGATTGACCATATCTAGACCCACAGCTGATTGAGACATAAGGGTGGACACTCTTGGGGCTGAGAGGTTTGGTGAGGTTGGGTGAGCAAACGCAGACCCTATAAAGTAATACTGCGTGGTACCCATCCCATGGGTCCAAAATCTCCAGGTTCAAGGGCATCTTCCTACATCGAAAACATTCATGAGAAACCCAGAAGATGGTACACCGTGTGATCGGGAAAGGTTTCTAAAACGCACCTCATTTCTCATCTCCTTGTGCTCGGGTTCGCCATTCCAGCCGCTTTACTAGCAATCTCCCTCCTTGGAGAATCAGCACCTTTAACCTCCTGTTCCGTACAGCTTGCAATTTGTCCTGAGGATGAAAGGGAAGAGGGGGAACCAATGAGAGACTAACTCTAGGTGTTGGGACAGGCACAGGTCACTCTATTTTCCCCTCAAGAAGAAGAATTAACCACAGGCTCAGCCTGCCGCCTGGGACCAGAATAGGGCCTGAAGCAATCCTGCGCTTTTGCGGCCAGCTCCCAAGAAAGCGAGTTGAAAAATGGAGCTCAGGGGCACTGCAATTCACAAACCTGCAGAGTTATAAATGATGACTCTCGTCCACAAATATATTGAGGGAAGGCAACGAAGAGGATTTGAAAGCAAGGCAGAATTGCAGGAAACAGATTTCAGGAGGGAGATTCGAATCGCCTTTAAAGCACAGGAAAAGCGGCAAAACCTCGACAATGATGCCCTTGGCCAAAAAGGGCGTATGCGTTTTTTCCTGAATATATTCAGGAAAAAACGCATACGCCCTTTTTGGCCAACCAAGCAACCTGGAAAGGCAAATCAGCGCTACAAAGAAGTCTCGCTTCCCATCGGTCAAAAGGGCCATGCTGAATAAAGTGTCAAAACCAGAAATGCAGGACAGGCCATGGAGAAACGGGAGCCTGGCTACGCTGATGAGCGGGATGTAAATTGCCAACAGCCACTCTGGAGAAGTGCACGGTGTGTCCTGAAACATCTAAAAAACTCAGCTTAGGGAGCATAGGGCACATCCACTCATGGGTGTATAAATTGGGAAAACTAAAAATCAGCAAGACACAGGCACCCCAAAGTTTAGGGCTGCTCTGTTGACAAGAATCTCCACTTCGTTACACCTTAAATATCCCAGGAAAGAGAAAAATGGATAAAGAAGTTGTGGTCCTTATGTACAATGGAATATCACTCAGCCATGAAATCAACGTCATAAGGCTAGTAGCAGCATGATGATTGGATTTAGGTACGACGATTCTAAGTGAAATAAGTCACACAGAAAAAGGCACTTATCATAAGATACGACTTATAGAGGGAATGTAAAAACCGCTACCCTTGAACTGAATTACAAAACAGAATAGAGTCACACGTTTAGAAAACACACTATGGCTGCTTAACGGGAAAGGTGAGGTGGGGTGATGCATACAACAAGGGTTTCAAATTATCTCAGATACCGTTCCATAAACCCAATATGTAATAGACAAGCCCTACTCCTTCCTCAATGAATTGGACTCAACACCCCCAATTCACCGCCCAAGAATATATCTGACTAGTAAGAATCTTGAAACCTATGCATTGATATCTCTCTGTAAGTGAGTCAAGTGGGTGTAAAGCGGCAAAATCACAGCAGTGAAAAGCAGGTAAACCCCATTATAAAAATCAATTACTTTTAAAAACCCGTGAAACAAAGACAGTGAAAGAGAGAGAAATTCTTACAAAATTCGTTCAGCGGCTGTAATGCCACCTGGATTGACCATATCTAGACCCACAGCTGATTGAGACATAAGGGTGGACACTCTTGGGGCTGAGAGTTTTGGTGAGGTTGGGTGAGCAAACGCAGACCCTTTAAAGTAATACTGCGTGGTACCCATCCCATGGGTCCCAAATCTCCAGGTTCAAGGGCATCTTCCTACATCGAAAACATGCATGAGAAACCCAGAAGATGGTACACCGTGTGATCGGGAAAGGTTTCTAAAACGCACCTCATTTCTCATCTCCTTGTGCTCGGGTTCGTCATTCCAGCCGCTTTACTAGCAATCTCCCTCCTTGGAGAATCAGCACCTTTAACCTCCTGTTCCGTACAGCTTGCAATTTGTCCTGAGGATGAAAGGGAAGAGGGGGAACCAATGAGAGACTAGCTCCAGGTGTTGGGACAGGCAGAGGTCACTCTATTTTCCCATCAGGAAGAAGAATTAACCACAGGCTCAGCCTGCCGCCTGGGACCAGAATAGGGCCTGAAGCAATCCTGCGCTTTTGCGGCCAGCGCCCAAGAAAGCGAGTTGAAAAATGGAGCTCAGGGGCACTGCAATTGACAAACCTGCAGACTTATAAATGATGACTCTCGTCCACAAATATATTGAGGGAAGGCAACGAAGAGGATTTGAAAGCAAGGCAGAATTGCAGGAAACAGATTTCAGGAGGGAGATTCGAATCGCCTTTAAAGCACAGGAAAAGCGGCAAAACCTCGACAATGATGCCCTTGGCCAAAAAGGGCGTATGCGTTTTTTCCTGAATATATTCAGGAAAAAACGCATACGCCCTTTTTGGCCAACCAAGCAACCTGGGAAGGCAAATCAGCGCTACAAAGAAGTCTCGCTTCCCATCGGTCAAAAGGGCCATGCTGAATAAAGTGTCAAAACCAGAAATGCAGGACAGGCCATGGAGAAACGGGAGCCTGGCTACGCTGATGGGCGGGATGTAAATTGCCAACAGCCACTCTGGAGAAGTGCACGGTGTGTCCTGAAACATCTAAAAAACTGAGCTTAGGGAGCATAGGGCACATCCACTCATGGGCGTATAAATTGGGAAAACTAAAAATCAGCAAGACACAGGCACCCCAAAGTTTAGGGCTGCTCTGTTGACAAGAATCTCCACTTCGTTACACCTTAAATATCCCAGGAAAGAGAAAAATGGATAAAGAAGTTGTGGTCCTTATGTACAATGGAATATCACTCAGGCATGAAATCAACGTCATAAGGCTAGTAGCAGCATGATGATTGGATTTAGGTACGACGATTCTAAGTGAAATAAGTCACACAGAAAAAGACACTTATCATAAGATACGACTTATAGAGGGAATGTAAAAACCGCTACCCTTGAACTGAATTACAAAACAGAATAGAGTCACACGTTTAGAAAACACACTATGGCTGCTTAACGGGAAAGGCGAGGTGGGGTGATGCATACAACAAGGGTTTCAAATTATCTCAGATACCGTTCCATAAACCCAATATGTAATAGACAAGCCCTACTCCTTCCTCAATGAATTGGACTCAACACCCCCAATTCACCGCCCAAGAATATATGTGACTAGTAAGAATCTTGAAACCTATGCATTGATATCTCTCTGTAAGTGAGTCAAGTGGGTGTAAAGCGGCAAAATCACAGCAGTGAAAAGCAGGTAAACCCCATTATAAAAATCAATTACTTTTAAAAACCCGTGAAACAAAGACAGTGAAAGAGAGAGAAATTCTTACAAAATTCTTTCAGCGGCTGTAATGCCACCTGGATTGACCATATCTAGACCCACAGCTGATTGAGACATAAGGGTGGACACTCTTGGGGCTGAGAGGTTTGGTGAGGTTGGGTGAGCAAACGCAGACCCTATAAAGTAATACTGCGTGGTACCCATCCCATGGGTCCAAAATCTCCAGGTTCAAGGGCATCTTCCTACATCGAAAACATTCATGAGAAACCCAGAAGATGGTACACCGTGTGATCGGGAAAGGTTTCTAAAACGCACCTCATTTCTCATCTCCTTGTGCTCGGGTTCGCCATTCCAGCCGCTTTACTAGCAATCTCCCTCCTTGGAGAATCAGCACCTTTAACCTCCTGTTCCGTACAGCTTGCAATTTGTCCTGAGGATGAAAGGGAAGAGGGGGAACCAATGAGAGACTAACTCTAGGTGTTGGGACAGGCACAGGTCACTCTATTTTCCCCTCAAGAAGAAGAATTAACCACAGGCTCAGCCTGCCGCCTGGGACCAGAATAGGGCCTGAAGCAATCCTGCGCTTTTGCGGCCAGCTCCCAAGAAAGCGAGTTGAAAAATGGAGCTCAGGGACACTGCAATTCACAAACCTGCAGAGTTATAAATGATGACTCTCGTCCACAAATATATTGAGGGAAGGCAACGAAGAGGATTTGAAAGCAAGGCAGAATTGCAGGAAACAGATTTCAGGAGGGAGATTCGAATCGCCTTTAAAGCACAGGAAAAGCGGCAAAACCTCGACAATGATGCCCTTGGCCAAAAAGGGCGTATGCGTTTTTTCCTGAATATATTCAGGAAAAAACGCATACGCCCTTTTTGGCCAACCAAGCAACCTGGAAAGGCAAATCAGCGCTACAAAGAAGTCTCGCTTCCCATCGGTCAAAAGGGCCATGCTGAATAAAGTGTCAAAACCAGAAATGCAGGACAGGCCATGGAGAAACGGGAGCCTGGCTACGCTGATGAGCGGGATGTAAATTGCCAACAGCCACTCTGGAGAAGTGCACGGTGTGTCCTGAAACATCTAAAAAACTCAGCTTAGGGAGCATAGGGCACATCCACTCATGGGTGTATAAATTGGGAAAACTAAAAATCAGCAAGACACAGGCACCCCAAAGTTTAGGGCTGCTCTGTTGACAAGAATCTCCACTTCGTTACACCTTAAATATCCCAGGAAAGAGAAAAATGGATAAAGAAGTTGTGGTCCTTATGTACAATGGAATATCACTCAGCCATGAAATCAACGTCATAAGGCTAGTAGCAGCATGATGATTGGATTTAGGTACGACGATTCTAAGTGAAATAAGTCACACAGAAAAAGGCACTTATCATAAGATACGACTTATAGAGGGAATGTAAAAACCGCTACCCTTGAACTGAATTACAAAACAGAATAGAGTCACACGTTTAGAAAACACACTATGGCTGCTTAACGGGAAAGGTGAGGTGGGGTGATGCATACAACAAGGGTTTCAAATTATCTCAGATACCGTTCCATAAACCCAATATGTAATAGACAAGCCCTACTCCTTCCTCAATGAATTGGACTCAACACCCCCAATTCACCGCCCAAGAATATATCTGACTAGTAAGAATCTTGAAACCTATGCATTGATATCTCTCTGTAAGTGAGTCAAGTGGGTGTAAAGCGGCAAAATCACAGCAGTGAAAAGCAGGTAAACCCCATTATAAAAATCAATTACTTTTAAAAACCCGTGAAACAAAGACAGTGAAAGAGAGAGAAATTCTTACAAAATTCTTTCAGCGGCTGTAATGCCACCTGGATTGACCATATCTAGACCCACAGCTGATTGAGACATAAGGGTGGACACTCTTGGGGCTGAGAGTTTTGGTGAGGTTGGGTGAGCAAACGCAGACCCTTTAAAGTAATACTGCGTGGTACCCATCCCATGGGTCCCAAATCTCCAGGTTCAAGGGCATCTTCCTACATCGAAAACATGCATAAGAAACCCAGAAGATGGTACACCATGTGATCGGGAAAGGTTTCTAAAACGCACCTCATTTCTCATCTCCTTGTGCTCGGGTTCGTCATTCCAGCCGCTTTACTAGCAATCTCCCTCCTTGGAGAATCAGCACCTTTAACCTCCTGTTCCGTACAGCTTGCAATTTGTCCTGAGGATGAAAGGGAAGAGGGGGAACCAATGAGAGACTAGCTCCAGGTGTTGGGACAGGCAGAGGTCACTCTATTTTCCCATCAGGAAGAAGAATTAACCACAGGCTCAGCCTGCCGCCTGGGACCAGAATAGGGCCTGAAGCAATCCTGCGCTTTTGCGGCCAGCGCCAAAGAAAGCGAGTTGAAAAATGGAGCTCAGGGGCACTGCAATTGACAAACCTGCAGACTTATAAATGATGACTCTCGTCCACAAATATATTGAGGGAAGGCAACGAAGAGGATTTGAAAGCAAGGCAGAATTGCAGGAAACAGATTTCAGGAGGGAGATTCGAATCGCCTTTAAAGCACAGGAAAAGCGGCAAAACCTCGACAATGATGCCCTTGGCCAAAAAGGGCGTATGCGTTTTTTCCTGAATATATTCAGGAAAAAACGCATACGCCCTTTTTGGCCAACCAAGCAACCTGGAAAGGCAAATCAGCGCTACAAAGAAGTCTCGCTTCCCATCGGTCAAAAGGGCCATGCTGAATAAAGTGTCAAAACCAGAAATGCAGGACAGGCCATGGAGAAACGGGAGCCTGGCTACGCTGATGAGCGGGATGTAAATTGCCAACAGCCACTCTGGAGAAGTGCACGGTGTGTCCTGAAACATCTAAAAAACTCAGCTTAGGGAGCATAGGGCACATCCACTCATGGGTGTATAAATTGGGAAAACTAAAAATCAGCAAGACACAGGCACCCCAAAGTTTAGGGCTGCTCTGTTGACAAGAATCTCCACTTCGTTACACCTTAAATATCCCAGGAAACAGAAAAATGGATAAAGAAGTTGTGGTCCTTATGTACAATGGAATATCACTCAGCCATGAAATCAACGTCATAAGGCTAGTAGCAGCATGATGATTGGATTTAGGTACGACGATTCTAAGTGAAATAAGTCACACAGAAAAAGGCACTTATCATAAGATACGACTTATAGAGGGAATGTAAAAACCGCTACCCTTGAACTGAATTACAAAACAGAATAGAGTCACACGTTTAGAAAACACACTATGGCTGCTTAACGGGAAAGGTGAGGTGGGGTGATGCATACAACAAGGGTTTCAAATTATCTCAGATACCGTTCCATAAACCCAATATGTAATAGACAAGCCCTACTCCTTCCTCAATGAATTGGACTCAACACCCCCAATTCACCGCCCAAGAATATATCTGACTAGTAAGAATCTTGAAACCTATGCATTGATATCTCTCTGTAAGTGAGTCAAGTGGGTGTAAAGCGGCAAAATCACAGCAGTGAAAAGCAGGTAAACCCCATTATAAAAATCAATTACTTTTAAAAACCCGTGAAACAAAGACAGTGAAAGAGAGAGAAATTCTTACAAAATTCGTTCAGCGGCTGTAATGCCACCTGGATTGACCATATCTAGACCCACAGCTGATTGAGACATAAGGGTGGACACTCTTGGGGCTGAGAGGTTTGGTGAGGTTGGGTGAGCAAACGCAGACCCTTTAAAGTAATACTGCGTGGTACCCATCCCATGGGTCCCAAATCTCCAGGTTCAAGGGCATCTTCCTACATCGAAAACATGCATGAGAAACCCAGAAGATGGTACACCGTGTGATCGGGAAAGGTTTCTAAAACGCACCTCATTTCTCATCTCCTTGTGCTCGGGTTCGCCATTCCAGCCGCTTTACTAGCAATCTCCCTCCTTGGAGAATCAGCACCTTTAACCTCCTGTTCCGTACAGCTTGCAATTTGTCCTGAGGATGAAAGGGAAGAGGGGGAACCAATGAGAGACTAGCTCCAGGTGTTGGGACAGGCAGAGGTCACTCTATTTTCCCATCAGGAAGAAGAATTAACCACAGGCTCAGCCTGCCGCCTGGGACCAGAATAGGGCCTGAAGCAATCCTGCGCTTTTGCGGCCAGCGCCCAAGAAAGCGAGTTGAAAAATGGAGCTCAGGGGCACTGCAATTCACAAACCTGCAGACTTATAAATGATGACTCTCGTCCACAAATATATTGAGGGAAGGCAACGAAGAGGATTTGAAAGCAAGGCAGAATTGCAGGAAACAGATTTCAGGAGGGAGATTCGAATCGCCTTTAAAGCACAGGAAAAGCGGCAAAACCTCGACAATGATGCCCTTGGCCAAAAAGGGCGTATGCGTTTTTTCCTGAATATATTCAGGAAAAAACGCATACGCCCTTTTTGGCCAACCAAGCAACCTGGGAAGGCAAATCAGCGCTACAAAGAAGTCTCGCTTCCCATCGGTCAAAAGGGCCATGCTGAATAAAGTGTCAAAACCAGAAATGCAGGACAGGCCATGGAGAAACGGGAGCCTGGCTACGCTGATGGGCGGGATGTAAATTGCCAACAGCCACTCTGGAGAAGTGCACGGTGTGTCCTGAAACATCTAAAAAACTGAGCTTAGGGAGCATAGGGCACATCCACTCATGGGCGTATAAATTGGGAAAACTAAAAATCAGCAAGACACAGGCACCCCAAAGTTTAGGGCTGCTCTGTTGACAAGAATCTCCACTTCGTTACACCTTAAATATCCCAGGAAACAGAAAAATGGATAAAGAAGTTGTGGTCCTTATGTACAATGGAATATCACTCAGCCATGAAATCAACGTCATAAGGCTAGTAGCAGCATGATGATTGGATTTAGGTACGACGATTCTAAGTGAAATAAGTCACACAGAAAAAGGCACTTATCATAAGATACGACTTATAGAGGGAATGTAAAAACCGCTACCCTTGAACTGAATTACAAAACAGAATAGAGTCACACGTTTAGAAAACACACTATGGCTGCTTAACGGGAAAGGTGAGGTGGGGTGATGCATACAACAAGGGTTTCAAATTATCTCAGATACCGTTCCATAAACCCAATATGTAATAGACAAGCCCTACTCCTTCCTCAATGAATTGGACTCAACACCCCCAATTCACCGCCCAAGAATATATCTGACTAGTAAGAATCTTGAAACCTATGCATTGATATCTCTCTGTAAGTGAGTCAAGTGGGTGTAAAGCGGCAAAATCACAGCAGTGAAAAGCAGGTAAACCCCATTATAAAAATCAATTACTTTTGAAAACCCGTGAAACAAAGACAGTGAAAGAGAGAGAAATTCTTACAAAATTCGTTCAGCGGCTGTAATGCCACCTGGATTGACCATATCTAGACCCACAGCTGATTGAGACATAAGGGTGGACACTCTTGGGGCTGAGAGGTTTGGTGAGGTTGGGTGAGCAAACGCAGACCCTTTAAAGTAATACTGCGTGGTACCCATCCCATGGGTCCCAAATCTCCAGGTTCAAGGGCATCTTCCTACATCGAAAACATGCATGAGAAACCCAGAAGATGGTACACCGTGTGATCGGGAAAGGTTTCTAAAACGCACCTCATTTCTCATCTCCTTGTGCTCGGGTTCGCCATTCCAGCCGCTTTACTAGCAATCTCCCTCCTTGGAGAATCAGCACCTTTAACCTCCTGTTCCGTACAGCTTGCAATTTGTCCTGAGGATGAAAGGGAAGAGGGGGAACCAATGAGAGACTAGCTCCAGGTGTTGGGACAGGCAGAGGTCACTCTATTTTCCCATCAGGAAGAAGAATTAACCACAGGCTCAGCCTGCCGCCTGGGACCAGAATAGGGCCTGAAGCAATCCTGCGCTTTTGCGGCCAGCGCCCAAGAAAGCGAGTTGAAAAATGGAGCTCAGGGGCACTGCAATTCACAAACCTGCAGACTTATAAATGATGACTCTCGTCCACAAATATATTGAGGGAAGGCAACGAAGAGGATTTGAAAGCAAGGCAGAATTGCAGGAAACAGATTTCAGGAGGGAGATTCGAATCGCCTTTAAAGCACAGGAAAAGCGGCAAAACCTCGACAATGATGCCCTTGGCCAAAAAGGGCGTATGCGTTTTTTCCTGAATATATTCAGGAAAAAACGCATACGCCCTTTTTGGCCAACCAAGCAACCTGGGAAGGCAAATCAGCGCTACAAAGAAGTCTCGCTTCCCATCGGTCAAAAGGGCCATGCTGAATAAAGTGTCAAAACCAGAAATGCAGGACAGGCCATGGAGAAACGGGAGCCTGGCTACGCTGATGGGCGGGATGTTAATTGCCAACAGCCACTCTGGAGAAGTGCACGGTGTGTCCTGAAACATCTAAAAAACTGAGCTTAGGGAGCATAGGGCACATCCACTCATGGGCGTATAAATTGGGAAAACTAAAAATCAGCAAGACACAGGCACCCCAAAGTTTAGGGCTGCTCTGTTGACAAGAATCTCCACTTCGTTACACCTTAAATATCCCAGGAAAGAGAAAAATGGATAAAGAAGTTGTGGTCCTTATGTACAATGGAATATCACTCAGGCATGAAATCAACGTCATAAGGCTAGTAGCAGCATGATGATTGGATTTAGGTACGACGATTCTAAGTGAAATAAGTCACACAGAAAAAGACACTTATCATAAGATACGACTTATAGAGGGAATGTAAAAACCGCTACCCTTGAACTGAATTACAAAATAGAATAGAGTCACACGTTTAGAAAACACACTATGGCTGCTTAACGGGAAAGGTGAGGTGGGGTGATGCATACAACAAGGGTTTCAAATTATCTCAGATACCGTTCCATAAACCCAATATGTAATAGACAAGCCCTACTCCTTCCTCAATGAATTGGACTCAACACCCCCAATTCACCGCCCAAGAATATATCTGACTAGTAAGAATCTTGAAACCTATGCATTGATATCTCTCTGTAAGTGAGTCAAGTGGGTGTAAAGCGGCAAAATCACAGCAGTGAAAAGCAGGTAAACCCCATTATAAAAATCAATTACTTTTAAAAACCCGTGAAACAAAGACAGTGAAAGAGATAGAAATACTTACAAAATTCGTTCAGCGGCTGTAATGCCACCTGGATTGACCATATCTAGACCCACAGCTGATTGAGACATAAGGGTGGACACTCTTGGGGCTGAGAGGTTTGGTGAGGTTGGGTGAGCAAACGCAGACCCTTTAAAGTAATACTGCGTGGTACCCATCCCATGGGTCCCAAATCTCCAGGTTCAAGGGCATCTTCCTACATCGAAAACATGCATGAGAAACCCAGAAGATGGTACACCGTGTGATCGGGAAAGGTTTCTAAAACGCACCTCATTTCTCATCTCCTTGTGCTCGGGTTCGCCATTCCAGCCGCTTTACTAGCAATCTCCCTCCTTGGAGAATCAGCACCTTTAACCTCCTGTTCCGTACAGCTTGCAATTTGTCCTGAGGATGAAAGGGAAGAGGGGGAACCAATGAGAGACTAGCTCCAGGTGTTGGGACAGGCAGAGGTCACTCTATTTTCCCATCAGGAAGAAGAATTAACCACAGGCTCAGCCTGCCGCCTGGGACCAGAATAGGGCCTGAAGCAATCCTGCGCTTTTGCGGCCAGCGCCCAAGAAAGCGAGTTGAAAAATGGAGCTCAGGGGCACTGCAATTCACAAACCTGCAGACTTATAAATGATGACTCTCGTCCACAAATATATTGAGGGAAGGCAACGAAGAGGATTTGAAAGCAAGGCAGAATTGCAGGAAACAGATTTCAGGAGGGAGATTCGAATCGCCTTTAAAGCACAGGAAAAGCGGCAAAACCTCGACAATGATGCCCTTGGCCAAAAAGGGCGTATGCGTTTTTTCCTGAATATATTCAGGAAAAAACGCATACGCCCTTTTTGGCCAACCAAGCAACCTGGGAAGGCAAATCAGCGCTACAAAGAAGTCTCGCTTCCCATCGGTCAAAAGGGCCATGCTGAATAAAGTGTCAAAACCAGAAATGCAGGACAGGCCATGGAGAAACGGGAGCCTGGCTACGCTGATGGGCGGGATGTAAATTGCCAACAGCCACTCTGGAGAAGTGCACGGTGTGTCCTGAAACATCTAAAAAACTGAGCTTAGGGAGCATAGGGCACATCCACTCATGGGCGTATAAATTGGGAAAACTAAAAATCAGCAAGACACAGGCACCCCAAAGTTTAGGGCTGCTCTGTTGACAAGAATCTCCACTTCGTTACACCTTAAATATCCCAGGAAACAGAAAAATGGATAAAGAAGTTGTGGTCCTTATGTACAATGGAATATCACTCAGCCATGAAATCAACGTCATAAGGCTAGTAGCAGCATGATGATTGGATTTAGGTACGACGATTCTAAGTGAAATAAGTCACACAGAAAAAGGCACTTATCATAAGATACGACTTATAGAGGGAATGTAAAAACCGCTACCCTTGAACTGAATTACAAAACAGAATAGAGTCACACGTTTAGAAAACACACTATGGCTGCTTAACGGGAAAGGTGAGGTGGGGTGATGCATACAACAAGGGTTTCAAATTATCTCAGATACCGTTCCATAAACCCAATATGTAATAGACAAGCCCTACTCCTTCCTCAATGAATTGGACTCAACACCCCCAATTCACCGCCCAAGAATATATCTGACTAGTAAGAATCTTGAAACCTATGCATTGATATCTCTCTGTAAGTGAGTCAAGTGGGTGTAAAGCGGCAAAATCACAGCAGTGAAAAGCAGGTAAACCCCATTATAAAAATCAATTACTTTTGAAAACCCGTGAAACAAAGACAGTGAAAGAGAGAGAAATTCTTACAAAATTCGTTCAGCGGCTGTAATGCCACCTGGATTGACCATATCTAGACCCACAGCTGATTGAGACATAAGGGTGGACACTCTTGGGGCTGAGAGGTTTGGTGAGGTTGGGTGAGCAAACGCAGACCCTTTAAAGTAATACTGCGTGGTACCCATCCCATGGGTCCCAAATCTCCAGGTTCAAGGGCATCTTCCTACATCGAAAACATGCATGAGAAACCCAGAAGATGGTACACCGTGTGATCGGGAAAGGTTTCTAAAACGCACCTCATTTCTCATCTCCTTGTGCTCGGGTTCGCCATTCCAGCCGCTTTACTAGCAATCTCCCTCCTTGGAGAATCAGCACCTTTAACCTCCTGTTCCGTACAGCTTGCAATTTGTCCTGAGGATGAAAGGGAAGAGGGGGAACCAATGAGAGACTAGCTCCAGGTGTTGGGACAGGCAGAGGTCACTCTATTTTCCCATCAGGAAGAAGAATTAACCACAGGCTCAGCCTGCCGCCTGGGACCAGAATAGGGCCTGAAGCAATCCTGCGCTTTTGCGGCCAGCGCCCAAGAAAGCGAGTTGAAAAATGGAGCTCAGGGGCACTGCAATTCACAAACCTGCAGACTTATAAATGATGACTCTCGTCCACAAATATATTGAGGGAAGGCAACGAAGAGGATTTGAAAGCAAGGCAGAATTGCAGGAAACAGATTTCAGGAGGGAGATTCGAATCGCCTTTAAAGCACAGGAAAAGCGGCAAAACCTCGACAATGATGCCCTTGGCCAAAAAGGGCGTATGCGTTTTTTCCTGAATATATTCAGGAAAAAACGCATACGCCCATTTTGGCCAACCAAGCAACCTGGGAAGGCAAATCAGCGCTACAAAGAAGTCTCGCTTCCCATCGGTCAAAAGGGCCATGCTGAATAAAGTGTCAAAACCAGAAATGCAGGACAGGCCATGGAGAAACGGGAGCCTGGCTACGCTGATGGGCGGGATGTTAATTGCCAACAGCCACTCTGGAGAAGTGCACGGTGTGTCCTGAAACATCTAAAAAACTGAGCTTAGGGAGCATAGGGCACATCCACTCATGGGCGTATAAATTGGGAAAACTAAAAATCAGCAAGACACAGGCACCCCAAAGTTTAGGGCTGCTCTGTTGACAAGAATCTCCACTTCGTTACACCTTAAATATCCCAGGAAAGAGAAAAATGGATAAAGAAGTTGTGGTCCTTATGTACAATGGAATATCACTCAGGCATGAAATCAACGTCATAAGGCTAGTAGCAGCATGATGATTGGATTTAGGTACGACGATTCTAAGTGAAATAAGTCACACAGAAAAAGACACTTATCATAAGATACGACTTATAGAGGGAATGTAAAAACCGCTACCCTTGAACTGAATTACAAAATAGAATAGAGTCACACGTTTAGAAAACACACTATGGCTGCTTAACGGGAAAGGTGAGGTGGGGTGATGCATACAACAAGGGTTTCAAATTATCTCAGATACCGTTCCATAAACCCAATATGTAATAGACAAGCCCTACTCCTTCCTCAATGAATTGGACTCAACACCCCCAATTCACCGCCCAAGAATATATCTGACTAGTAAGAATCTTGAAACCTATGCATTGATATCTCTCTGTAAGTGAGTCAAGTGGGTGTAAAGCGGCAAAATCACAGCAGTGAAAAGCAGGTAAACCCCATTATAAAAATCAATTACTTTTAAAAACCCGTGAAACAAAGACAGTGAAAGAGATAGAAATACTTACAAAATTCGTTCAGCGGCTGTAATGCCACCTGGATTGACCATATCTAGACCCACAGCTGATTGAGACATAAGGGTGGACACTCTTGGGGCTGAGAGGTTTGGTGAGGTTGGGTGAGCAAACGCAGACCCTTTAAAGTAATACTGCGTGGTACCCATCCCATGGGTCCCAAATCTCCAGGTTCAAGGGCATCTTCCTACATCGAAAACATGCATGAGAAACCCAGAAGATGGTACACCGTGTGATCGGGAAAGGTTTCTAAAACGCACCTCATTTCTCATCTCCTTGTGCTCGGGTTCGCCATTCCAGCCGCTTTACTAGCAATCTCCCTCCTTGGAGAATCAGCACCTTTAACCTCCTGTTCCGTACAGCTTGCAATTTGTCCTGAGGATGAAAGGGAAGAGGGGGAACCAATGAGAGACTAGCTCCAGGTGTTGGGACAGGCAGAGGTCACTCTATTTTCCCATCAGGAAGAAGAATTAACCACAGGCTCAGCCTGCCGCCTGGGACCAGAATAGGGCCTGAAGCAATCCTGCGCTTTTGCGGCCAGCGCCCAAGAAAGCGAGTTGAAAAATGGAGCTCAGGGGCACTGCAATTCACAAACCTGCAGACTTATAAATGATGACTCTCGTCCACAAATATTTTGAGGGAAGGCAACGAAGAGGATTTGAAAGCAAGGCAGAATTGCAGGAAACAGATTTCAGGAGGGAGATTCGAATCGCCTTTAAAGCACAGGAAAAGCGGCAAAACCTCGACAATGATGCCCTTGGCCAAAAAGGGCGTATGCGTTTTTTCCTGAATATATTCAGGAAAAAACGCATACGCCCTTTTTGGCCAACCAAGCAACCTGGAAAGGCAAATCAGCGCTACAAAGAAGTCTCGCTTCGCATCGGTCAAAAGGGCCATGCTGAATAAAGTGTCAAAACCAGAAATGCAGGACAGGCCATGGAGAAACGGGAGCCTGGCTACGCTGATGAGCGGGATGTAAATTGCCAACAGCCACTCTGGAGAAGTGCACGGTGTGTCCTGAAACATCTAAAAAACTGAGCTTAGGGAGCATAGGGCACATCCACTCATGGGCGTATAAATTGGGAAAACTAAAAATCAGGAAGACACAGGCACCCCAAAGTTTAGGGCTGCTCTGTTGACAAGAATCTCCACTTCGTTACACCTTAAATATCCCAGGAAAGAGAAAAATGGATAAAGAAGTTGTGGTCCTTATGTACAATGGAATATCACTCAGGCATGAAATCAACGTCATAAGGCTAGTAGCAGCATGATGATTGGATTTAGGTACGACGATTCTAAGTGAAATAAGTCACACAGAAAAAGGCACTTATCATAAGATACGACTTATAGAGGGAATGTAAAAACCGCTACCCTTGAACTGAATTACAAAACAGAATAGAGTCCCACGTTTAGAAAACACACTATGGCTGCTTAACGGGAAAGGTGAGGTGGGGTGATGCATACAACAAGGGTTTCAAATTATCTCACATACCGTTCCATAAACCCAATATGTAATAGACAAGCCCTACTCCTTCCTCAATGAATTGGACTCAACACCCCCAATTCACCGCCCAAGAATATATCTGACTAGTAAGAATCTTGAAACCTATGCATTGATATCTCTCTGTAAGTGAGTCAAGTGGGTGTAAAGCGGCAAAATCACAGCAGTGAAAAGCAGGTAAACCCCATTATAAAAATCAATTACTTTTAAAAACCCGTGAAACAAAGACAGTGAAAGAGAGAGAAATTCTTACAAAATTCGTTCAGCGGCTGTAATGCCACCTGGATTGACCATATCTAGACCCACAGCTGATTGAGACATAAGGGTGGACACTCTTGGGGCTGAGAGGTTTGGTGAGGTTGGGTGAGCAAACGCAGACCCTATAAAGTAATACTGCGTGGTACCCATCCCATGGGTCCAAAATCTCCAGGTTCAAGGGCATCTTCCTACATCGAAAACATTCATGAGAAACCCAGAAGATGGTACACCGTGTGATCGGGAAAGGTTTCTAAAACGCACCTCATTTCTCATCTCCTTGTGCTCGGGTTCGCCATTCCAGCCGCTTTACTAGCAATCTCCCTCCTTGGAGAATCAGCACCTTTAACCTCCTGTTCCGTACAGCTTGCAATTTGTCCTGAGGATGAAAGGGAAGAGGGGGAACCAATGAGAGACTAGCTCCAGGTGTTGGGACAGGCACAGGTCACTCTATTTTCCCCTCAAGAAGAAGAATTAACCACAGGCTCAGCCTGCCGCCTGGGACCAGAATAGGGCCTGAAGCAATCCTGCGCTTTTGCGGCCAGCTCCCAAGAAAGCGAGTTGAAAAATGGAGCTCAGGGACACTGCAATTCACAAACCTGCAGACTTATAAATGATGACTCTCGTCCACAAATATATTGAGGGAAGGCAACGAAGAGGATTTGAAAGCAAGGCAGAATTGCAGGAAACAGATTTCAGGAGGGAGATTCGAATCGCCTTTAAAGCACAGGAAAAGCGGCAAAACCTCGACAATGATGCCCTTGGCCAAAAAGGGCGTATGCGTTTTTTCCTGAATATATTCAGGAAAAAACGCATACGCCCTTTTTGGCCAACCAAGCAACCTGGAAAGGCAAATCAGCGCTACAAAGAAGTCTCGCTTCCCATCGGTCAAAAGGGCCATGCTGAATAAAGTGTCAAAACCAGAAATGCAGGACAGGCCATGGAGAAACGGGAGCCTGGCTACGCTGATGAGCGGGATGTAAATTGCCAACAGCCACTCTGGAGAAGTGCACGGTGTGTCCTGAAACATCTAAAAAACTCAGCTTAGGGAGCATAGGGCACATCCACTCATGGGCGTATAAATTGGGAAAACTAAAAATCAGCAAGACACAGGCACCCCAAAGTTTAGGGCTGCTCTGTTGACAAGAATCTCCACTTCGTTACACCTTAAATATCCCAGGAAAGAGAAAAATGGATAAAGAAGTTGTGGTCCTTATGTACAATGGAATATCACTCAGCCATGAAATCGACGTCATAAGGCTAGTAGCAGCATGATGATTGGATTTAGGTACGACGATTCTAAGTGAAATAAGTCACACAGAAAAAGGCACTTATCATAAGATACGACTTATAGAGGGAATGTAAAAACCGCTACCCTTGAACTGAATTACAAAACAGAATAGAGTCACACGTTTAGAAAACACACTATGGCTGCTTAACGGGAAAGGTGAGGTGGGGTGATGCATACAACAAGGGTTTCAAATTATCTCAGATACCGTTCCATAAACCCAATATGTAATAGACAAGCCCTACTCCTTCCTCAATGAATTGGACTCAACACCCCCAATTCACCGCCCAAGAATATATCTGACTAGTAAGAATCTTGAAACCTATGCATTGATATCTCTCTGTAAGTGAGTCAAGTGGGTGTAAAGCGGCAAAATCACAGCAGTGAAAAGCAGGTAAACCCCATTATAAAAATCAATTACTTTTAAAAACCCGTGAAACAAAGACAGTGAAAGAGAGAGAAATTCTTACAAAATTCGTTCAGCGGCTGTAATGCCACCTGGATTGACCATATCTAGACCCACAGCTGATTGAGACATAAGGGTGGACACTCTTGGGGCTGAGAGGTTTGGTGAGGTTGGGTGAGCAAACGCAGACCCTTTAAAGTAATACTGCGTGGTACCCATCCCATGGGTCCCAAATCTCCAGGTTCAAGGGCATCTTCCTACATCGAAAACATGCATGAGAAACCCAGAAGATGGTACACCGTGTGATCGGGAAAGGTTTCTAAAACGCACCTCATTTCTCATCTCCTTGTGCTCGGGTTCGCCATTCCAGCCGCTTTACTAGCAATCTCCCTCCTTGGAGAATCAGCACCTTTAACCTCCTGTTCCGTACAGCTTGCAATTTGTCCTGAGGATGAAAGGGAAGAGGGGGAACCAATGAGAGACTAGCTCCAGGTGTTGGGACAGGCAGAGGTCACTCTATTTTCCCATCAGGAAGAAGAATTAACCACAGGCTTAGCCTGCCGCCTGTGACCAGAATAGGGCCTAAAGCAATCCTGCGCTTTTGCGGCCAGCGCCCAAGAAAGCGAGTTGAAAAATGGAGCTCAGGGGCACTGCAATTCACAAACCTGCAGACTTATAAATGATGACTCTCGTCCACAAATATATTGAGGGAAGGCAACGAAGAGGATTTGAAAGCAAGGCAGAATTGCAGGAAACAGATTTCAGTTGGGAGATTCGAATCGCCTTTAAAGCACAGGAAAAGCGGCAAAACCTCGACAATGATGCCCTTGGCCAAAAAGGGCGTATGCGTTTTTTCCTGAATATATTCAGGAAAAAACGCATACGCCCTTTTTGGCCAACCAAGCAACCTGGAAAGGCAAATCAGCGCTACAAAGAAGTCTCGCTTCCCATCGGTCAAAAGGGCCATGCTGAATAAAGTGTCAAAACCAGAAATGCAGGACAGGCCATGGAGAAACGGGAGCCTGGCTACGCTGATGGGCGGGATGTAAATTGCCAACAGCCACTCTGGAGAAGTGCACGGTGTGTCCTGAAACATCTAAAAAACTCAGCTTAGGGAGCATAGGGCACATCCACTCATGGGCGTATAAATTGGGAAAACTAAAAATCAGCAAGACACAGGCACCCCAAAGTTTAGGGCTGCTCTGTTGACAAGAATCTCCACTTCGTTACACCTTAAATATCCCAGGAAAGAGAAAAATGGATAAAGAAGTTGTGGTCCTTATGTACAATGGAATATCACTCAGCCATGAAATCAACGTCATAAGGCTAGTAGCAGCATGATGATTGGATTTAGGTACGACGATTCTAAGTGAAATAAGTCACACAGAAAAAGGCACTTATCATAAGATACGACTTATAGAGGGAATGTAAAAACCGCTACCCTTGAACTGAATTACAAAACAGAATAGAGTCACACGTTCAGAAAACACACTATGGCTGCTTAACGGGAAAGGCGAGGTGGGGTGATGCATACAACAAGGGTTTCAAATTATCTCAGATACCGTTCCATAAACCCAATATGTAATAGACAAGCCCTACTCCTTCCTCAATGAATTGGACTCAACACCCCCAATTCACCGCCCAAGAATATATGTGACTAGTAAGAATCTTGAAACCTATGCATTGATATCTCTCTGTAAGTGAGTCAAGTGGGTGTAAAGCGGCAAAATCACAGCAGTGAAAAGCAGGTAAACCCCATTATAAAAATCAATTACTTTTAAAAACCCGTGAAACAAAGACAGTGAAAGAGAGAGAAATTCTTACAAAATTCGTTCAGCAGCTGTAATGCCACCTGGATTGACCATATCTAGACCCACAGCTGATTGAGACATAAGGGTGGACACTCTTGGGGCTGAGAGGTTTGGTGAGGTTGGGTGAGCAAACGCAGACCCTATAAAGTAATACTGCGTGGTACCCATCCCATGGGTCCAAAATCTCCAGGTTCAAGGGCATCTTCCTACATCGAAAACATTCATGAGAAACCCAGAAGATGGTACACCGTGTGATCGGGAAAGGTTTCTAAAACGCACCTCATTTCTCATCTCCTTGTGCTCGGGTTCGCCATTCCAGCCGCTTTACTAGCAATCTCCCTCCTTGGAGAATCAGCACCTTTAACCTCCTGTTCCGTACAGCTTGCAATTTGTCCTGAGGATGAAAGGGAAGAGTGGGAACCAATGAGAGACTAGCTCTAGGTGTTGGGACAGGCACAGGTCACTCTATTTTCCCCTCAAGAAGAAGAATTAACCACAGGCTCAGCCTGCCGCCTGGGACCAGAATAGGGCCTGAAGCAATCCTGCGCTTTTGCGGCCAGCGCCCAAGAAAGCGAGTTGAAAAATGGAGCTCAGGGGCACTGCAATTCACAAACCTGCAGACTTATAAATGATGACTCTCGTCCACAAATATATTGCGGGAAGGCAACGAAGAGGATTTGAAAGCAAGGCAGAATTGCAGGAAACAGATTTCAGGAGGGAGATTCGAATCGCCTTTAAAGCACAGGAAAAGCGGCAAAACCTCGACAATGATGCCCTTGGCCAAAAAGGGCGTATGCGTTTTTTCCTGAATATATTCAGGAAAAAACGCATACGCCCTTTTTGGCCAACCAAGCAACCTGGAAAGGCAAATCAGCGCTACAAAGAAGTCTCGCTTCCCATCGGTCAAAAGGGCCATGCTGAATAAAGTGTCAAAACCAGAAATGCAGGACAGGCCATGGAGAAACGGGAGCCTGGCTACGCTGATGGGCGGGATGTAAATTGCCAACAGCCACTCTGGAGAAGTGCACGGTGTGTCCTGAAACATCTAAAAAACTGAGCTTAGGGAGCATAGGGCACATCCACTCATGGGCGTATAAATTGGGAAAACTAAAAATCAGCAAGACACAGGCACCCCAAAGTTTAGGGCTGCTCTGTTGACAAGAATCTCCACTTCGTTACACCTTAAATATCCCAGGAAAGAGAAAAATGGATAAAGAAGTTGTGGTCCTTATGTACAATGGAATATCACTCAGGCATGAAATCAACGTCATAAGGCTAGTAGCAGCATGATGATTGGATTTAGGTACGACGATTCTAAGTGAAATAAGTCACACAGAAAAAGACACTTATCATAAGATATGACTTATAGAGGGAATGTAAAAACCGCTACCCTTGAACTGAATTACAAAACAGAATAGAGTCACACGTTTAGAAAACACACTATGGCTGCTTAACGGGAAAGGTGAGGTGGGGTGATGCATACAACAAGGGTTTCAAATTATCTCAGATACCGTTCCATAAACCCAATATGTAATAGACAAGCCCTACTCCTTCCTCAATGAATTGGACTCAACACCCCCAATTCACCGCCCAAGAATATATCTGACTAGTAAGAATCTTGAAACCTATGCATTGATATCTCTCTGTAAGTGAGTCAAGTGGGTGTAAAGCGGCAAAATCACAGCAGTGAAAAGCAGGTAAACCCCATTATAAAAATCAATTACTTTTAAAAACCCGTGAAACAAAGACAGTGAAAGAGAGAGAAATACTTACAAAATTCGTTCAGCGGCTGTAATGCCACCTGGATTGACCATATCTAGACCCACAGCTGATTGAGACATAAGGGTGGACACTCTTGGGGCTGAGAGGTTTGGTGAGGTTGGGTGAGCAAACGCAGACCCTTTAAAGTAATACTGCGTGGTACCCATCCCATGGGTCCCAAATCTCCAGGTTCAAGGGCATCTTCCTACATCGAAAACATGCATGAGAAACCCAGAAGATGGTACACCGTGTGATCGGGAAAGGTTTCTAAAACGCACCTCATTTCTCATCTCCTTGTGCTCGGGTTCGCCATTCCAGCCGCTTTACTAGCAATCTCCCTCCTTGGAGAATCAGCACCTTTAACCTCCTGTTCCGTACAGCTTGCAATTTGTCCTGAGGATGAACGGGAAGAGGGGGAACAAATGAGAGACTAGCTCTAGGTGTTGGGACAGGCACAGGTCACTCTATTTTCCCCTCAAGAAGAAGAATTAACCACAGGCTCAGCCTGCCGCCTGGGACCAGAATAGGGCCTGAAGCAATCCTGCGCTTTTGCGGCCAGCTCCCAAGAAAGCGAGTTGAAAAATGGAGCTCAGGGGCACTGCAATTCACAAACCTGCCGACTTATAAATGATGACTCTCGTCCACAAATATATTGAGGGAAGGCAACGAAGAGGATTTGAAAGCAAGGCAGAATTGCAGGAAACAGATTTCAGGAGGGAGATTCGAATCGCCTTTAAAGCACAGGAAAAGCGGCAAAACCTCGACAATGATGCCCTTGGCCAAAAAGGGCGTATGCGTTTTTTCCTGAATATATTCAGGAAAAAACGCATACGCCCTTTTTGGCCAACCAAGCAACCTGGAAAGGCAAATCAGCGCTACAAAGAAGTCTCGCTTCCCATCGGTGAAAAGGGCCATGCTGAATAAAGTGTCAAAACCAGAAATGCAGGACAGGCCATGGAGAAACGGGAGCCTGGCTACGCTGATGAGCGGGATGTAAATTGCCAACAGCCACTCTGGAGAAGTGCACGGTGTGTCCTGAAACATCTAAAAAACTGAGCTTAGGGAGCATAGGGCACATCCACTCATGGGCGTATAAATTGGGAAAACTAAAAATCAGGAAGACACAGGCACCCCAAAGTTTAGGGCTGCTCTGTTGACAAGAATCTCCACTTCGTTACACCTTAAATATCCCAGGAAAGAGAAAAATGGATAAAGAAGTTGTGGTCCTTATGTACAATGGAATATCACTCAGCCATGAAATCAACGTCATAAGGCTAGTAGCAGCATGATGATTGGATTTAGGTACGACGATTCTAAGTGAAATAAGTCACACAGAAAAAGGCACTTATCATAAGATACGACTTATAGAGGGAATGTAAAAACCGCTACCCTTGAACTGAATTACAAAACAGAATAGAGTCACACGTTTAGAAAACACACTATGGCTGCTTAACGGGAAAGGTGAGGTGGGGTGATGCATACAACAAGGGTTTCAAATTATCTCAGATACCGTTCCATAAACCCAATATGTAATAGACAAGCCCTACTCCTTCCTCAATGAATTGGACTCAACACCCCCAATTCACCGCCCAAGAATATATCTGACTAGTAAGAATCTTGAAACCTATGCATTGATATCTCTCTGTAAGTGAGTCAAGTGGGTGTAAAGCGGCAAAATCACAGCAGTGAAAAGCAGGTAAACCCCATTATAAAAATCAATTACTTTTAAAAACCCGTGAAACAAAGACAGTGAAAGAGAGAGAAATACTTACAAAATTCGTTCAGCGGCTGTAATGCCACCTGGATTGACCATATCTAGACCCACAGCTGATTGAGACATAAGGGTGGACACTCTTGGGGCTGAGAGGTTTGGTGAGGTTGGGTGAGCAAACGCAGACCCTTTAAAGTAATACTGCGTGGTACCCATCCCATGGGTCCCAAATCTCCAGGTTCAAGGACATCTTCCTACATCGAAAACATGCATGAGAAACCCAGAAGATGGTACACCGTGTGATCGGGAAAGGTTTCTAAAACGCACCTCATTTCTCATCTCCTTGTGCTCGGGTTCGCCATTCCAGCCGCTTTACTAGCAATCTCCCTCCTTGGAGAATCAGCACCTTTAACCTCCTGTTCCGTACAGCTTGCAATTTGTCCTGAGGATGAACGGGAAGAGGGGGAACAAATGAGAGACTAGCTCTAGGTGTTGGGACAGGCACAGGTCACTCTATTTTCCCCTCAAGAAGAAGAATTAACCACAGGCTCAGCCTGCCGCCTGGGACCAGAATAGGGCCTGAAGCAATCCTGCGCTTTTGCGGCCATCTCCCAAGAAAGCGAGTTGAAAAATGGAGCTCAGGGGCACTGCAATTCACAAACCTGCAGACTTATAAATGATGACTCTCGTCCACAAATATATTGAGGGAAGGCAACGAAGAGGATTTGAAAGCAAGGCAGAATTGCAGGAAACAGATTTCAGGAGGGAGATTCGAATCGCCTTTAAAGCACAGGAAAAGCGGCAAAACCTCGACAATGATGCCCTTGGCCAAAAAGGGCGTATGCGTTTTTTCCTGAATATATTCAGTAAAAAACGCATACGCCCTTTTTGGCCAACCAAGCAACCTGGGAAGGCAAATCAGCGCTACAAAGAAGTCTCGCTTCCCATCGGTCAAAAGGGCCATGCTGAATAAAGTGTCAAAACCAGAAATGCAGGACAGGCCATGGAGAAACGGGAGCCTGGCTACGCTGATGAGCGGGATGTAAATTGCCAACAGCCACTCTGGAGAAGTGCACGGTGTGTCCTGAAACATCTAAAAAACTCAGCTTAGGGAGCATAGGGCACATCCACTCATGGGCGTATAAATTGGGAAAACTAAAAATCAGCAAGACACAGGCACCCCAAAGTTTAGGGCTGCTCTGTTGACAAGAATCTCCACTTCGTTACACCTTAAATATCCCAGGAAAGAGAAAAATGGATAAAGAAGTTGTGGTCCTTATGTACAATGGAATATCACTCAGCCATGAAATCGACGTCATAAGGCTAGTAGCAGCATGATGATTGGATTTAGGTACGACGATTCTAAGTGAAATAAGTCACACAGAAAAAGGCACTTATCATAAGATACGACTTATAGAGGGAATGTAAAAACCGCTACCCTTGAACTGAATTACAAAACAGAATAGAGTCACACGTTTAGAAAACACACTATGGCTGCTTAACGGGAAAGGTGAGGTGGGGTGATGCATACAACAAGGGTTTCAAATTATCTCAGATACCGTTCCATAAACCCAATATGTAATAGACAAGCCCTACTCCTTCCTCAATGAATTGGACTCAACACCCCCAATTCACCGCCCAAGAATATATCTGACTAGTAAGAATCTTGAAACCTATGCATTGATATCTCTCTGTAAGTGAGTCAAGTGGGTGTAAAGCGGCAAAATCACAGCAGTGAAAAGCAGGTAAACCCCATTATAAAAATCAATTACTTTTAAAAACCCGTGAAACAAAGACAGTGAAAGAGAGAGAAATACTTACAAAATTCGTTCAGCGGCTGTAATGCCACCTGGATTGACCATATCTAGACCCACAGCTGATTGAGACATAAGGGTGGACACTCTTGGGGCTGAGAGGTTTGGTGAGGTTGGGTGACCAAACGCAGACCCTATAAAGTAATACTGCGTGGTACCCATCCCATGGGTCCCAAATCTCCAGGTTCAAGGGCATCTTCCTACATCGAAAACATGCATGAGAAACCCAGAAGATGGTACACCGTGTGATCGGGAAAGGTTTCTAAAACGCACCTCATTTCTCATCTCCTTGTGCTCGGGTTCGCCATTCCAGCTGCTTTACTAGCAATCTCCCTCCTTGGAGAATCAGCACCTTTAACCTCCTGTTCCGTACAGCTTGCAATTTGTCCTGAGGATGAAAGGGAAGAGGGGGAACCAATGAGAGACTAGCTCCAGGTGTTGGTACAGGCAGAGGTCACTCTATTTTCCCATCAGGAAGAAGAATTAACCACAGGCTCAGCCTGCCGCCTGGGACCAGAATAGGGCCTGAAGCAATCCTGCGCTTTTGCGGCCAGCGCCCAAGAAAGCGAGTTGAAAAATGGAGCTCAGGGGCACTGCAATTCACAAACCTGCAGACTTATAAATGATGACTCTCGTCCACAAATATATTGAGGGAAGGCAACGAAGAGGATTTGAAAGCAAGGCAGAATTGCAGGAAACAGATTTCAGGAGGGAGATTCGAATCGCCTTTAAAGCACAGGAAAAGCGGCAAAACCTCGACAATGATGCCCTTGGCCAAAAAGGGCGTATGCGTTTTTTCCTGAATATATTCAGGAAAAAACGCATACGCCATTTTTGGCCAACCAAGCAACCTGGGAAGGCAAATCAGCGCTACAAAGAAGTCTCGCTTCCCATCGGTCAAAAGGGCCATGCTGAATAAAGTGTCAAAACCAGAAATGCAGGACAGGCCATGGAGAAACGGGAGCCTGGCTACGCTGATGGGCGGGATGTAAATTGCCAACAGCCACTCTGGAGAAGTGCACGGTGTGTCCTGAAACATCTAAAAAACTGAGCTTAGGGAGCATAGGGCACATCCACTCATGGGCGTATAAATTGGGAAAACTAAAAATCAGCAAGACACAGGCACCCCAAAGTTTAGGGCTGCTCTGTTGACAAGAATCTCCACTTCGTTACACCTTAAATATCCCAGGAAAGAGAAAAATGGATAAAGAAGTTGTGGTCCTTATGTACAATGGAATATCACTCAGGCATGAAATCAACGTCATAAGGCTAGTAGCAGCATGATGATTGGATTTAGGTACGACGATTCTAAGTGAAATAAGTCACACAGAAAAAGACACTTATCATAAGATACGACTTATAGAGGGAATGTAAAAACCGCTACCCTTGAACTGAATTACAAAACAGAATAGAGTCATACGTTTAGAAAACACACTATGGCTGCTTAACGGGAAAGGTGAGGTGGGGTGATGCATACAACAAGGGTTTCAAATTATCTCAGATACCGTTCCATAAACCCAATATGTAATAGACAAGCCCTACTCCTTCCTCAATGAATTGGACTCAACACCCCCAATTCACCGCCTAAGAATATATCTGACTAGTAAGAATCTTGAAACCTATGCATTGATATCTCTCTGTAAGTGAGTCAAGTGGGTGTAAAGCGGCAAAATCACAGCAGTGAAAAGCAGGTAAACCCCATTATAAAAATCAATTACTTTTAAAAACCCGTGAAACAAAGACAGTGAAAGAGATAGAAATACTTACAAAATTCGTTCAGCGGCTGTAATGCCACCTGGATTGACCATATCTAGACCCACAGCTGATTGAGACATAAGGGTGGACACTCTTGGGGCTGAGAGGTTTGGTGAGGTTGGGTGAGCAAACGCAGACCCTTTAAAGTAATACTGCGTGATACCCATCCCATGGGTCCCAAATCTCCAGGTTCAAGGGCATCTTCCTACATCGAAAACATGCATGAGAAACCCAGAAGATGGTACACCGTGTGATCGGGAAAGGTTTCTAAAACGCACGTCATTTCTCATCTCCTTGTGCTCGGGTTCGCCATTCCAGCCGCTTTACTAGCAATCTCCCTCCTTGGAGAATCAGCACCTTTAACCTCCTGTTCCGTACAGCTTGCAATTTGTCCTGAGGATGAAAGGGAAGAGTGGGAACCAATGAGAGACTAGCTCTAGGTGTTGGGACAGGCACAGGTCACTCTATTTTCCCCTCAAGAAGAAGAATTAACCACAGGCTCAGCCTGCCGCCTGGGACCAGAATAGGGCCTGAAGCAATCCTGCGCTTTTGCGGCCAGCTCCCAAGAAAGCGAGTTGAAAAATGGAGCTCAGGGACACTGCAATTCACAAACCTGCAGACTTATAAATGATGACTCTCGTCCACAAATATATTGAGGGAAGGCAACGAAGAGGATTTGAAAGCAAGGCAGAATTGCAGGAAACAGATTTCAGGAGGGAGATTCGAATCGCCTTTAAAGCACAGGAAAAGCGGCAAAACCTCGACAATGATGCCCTTGGCCAAAAAGGGCATATGCGTTTTTTCCTGAATATATTCAGGAAAAAACGCATACGCCCTTTTTGGCCAACCAAGCAACCTGGAAAGGCAAATCAGCGCTACAAAGAAGTCTCGCTTCCCATCGGTCAAAAGGGCCATGCTGAATAAAGTGTCAAAACCAGAAATGCAGGACAGGCCATGGAGAAACGGGAGCCTGGCTACGCTGATGAGCGGGATGTAAATTGCCAACAGCCACTCTGGAGAAGTGCACGGTGTGTCCTGAAACATCTAAAAAACTCAGCTTAGGGAGCATAGGGCACATCCACTCATGGGCGTATAAATTGGGAAAACTAAAAATCAGCAAGACACAGGCACCCCAAAGTTTAGGGCTGCTCTGTTGACAAGAATCTCCACTTCGTTACACCTTAAATATCCCAGGAAAGAGAAAAATGGATAAAGAAGTTGTGGTCCTTATGTACAATGGAATATCACTCAGCCATGAAATCAACGTCATAAGGCTAGTAGCAGCATGATGATTGGATTTAGGTACGACGATTCTAAGTGAAATAAGTCACACAGAAAAAGGCACTTATCATAAGATACGACTTATAGAGGGAATGTAAAAACCGCTACCCTTGAACTGAATTACAAAACAGAATAGAGTCACACGTTTAGAAAACACACTATGGCTGCTTAACGGGAAAGGTGAGGTGGGGTGATGCATACAACAAGGGTTTCAAATTATCTCAGATACCGTTCCATAAACCCAATATGTAATAGACAAGCCCTACTCCTTCCTCAATGAATTGGACTCAACACCCCCAATTCACCGCCCAAGAATATATCTGACTAGTAAGAATCTTGAAACCTATGCATTGATATCTCTCTGTAAGTGAGTCAAGTGGGTGTAAAGCGGCAAAATCACAGCAGTGAAAAGCAGGTAAACCCCATTATAAAAATCAATTACTTTTAAAAACCCGTGAAACAAAGACAGTGAAAGAGAGAGAAATTCTTACAAAATTCGTTCAGCGGCTGTAATGCCACGTGGATTGACCATATCTAGACCCACAGCTGATTGAGACATAAGGGTGGACACTCTTGGGGCTGAGAGGTTTGGTGAGGTTGGGTGAGCAAACGCAGACCCTTTAAAGTAATACTGCGTGGTACCCATCCCATGGGTCCCAAATCTCCAGGTTCAAGGGCATCTTCCTACATCGAAAACATGCATGAGAAACCCAGAAGATGGTACACCGTGTGATCGGGAAAGGTTTCTAAAACGCACCTCATTTCTCATCTCCTTGTGCTCGGGTTCGCCATTCCAGCCGCTTTACTAGCAATCTCCCTCCTTGGAGAATCAGCACCTTTAACCTCCTGTTCCGTACAGCTTGCAATTTGTCCTGAGGATGAAAGGGAAGAGGGGGAACCAATGAGAGACTAGCTCCAGGTGTTGGGACAGGCAGAGGTCACTCTATTTTCCCATCAGGAAGAAGAATTAACCACAGGCTCAGCCTGCCGCCTGGGACCAGAATAGGGCCTGAAGCAATCCTGCGCTTTTGCGGCCAGCGCCCAAGAAAGCGAGTTGAAAAATGGAGCTCAGGGGCACTGCAATTCACAAACCTGCAGACTTATAAATGATGACTCTCGTCCACAAATATATTGCGGGAAGGCAACGAAGAGGATTTGAAAGCAAGGCAGAATTGCAGGAAACAGATTTCAGGAGGGAGATTCGAATCGCCTTTAAAGCACAGGAAAAGCGGCAAAACCTCGACAATGATGCCCTTGGCCAAAAAGGGCGTATGCGTTTTTTCCTGAATATATTCAGGAAAAAACGCATACGCCCTTTTTGGCCAACCAAGCAACCTGGAAAGGCAAATCAGCGCTACAAAGAAGTCTCGCTTCCCATCGGTCAAAAGGGCCATGCTGAATAAAGTGTCAAAACCAGAAATGCAGGACAGGCCATGGAGAAACGGGAGCCTGGCTACGCTGATGGGCGGGATGTAAATTGCCAACAGCCACTCTGGAGAAGTGCACGGTGTGTCCTGAAACATCTAAAAAACTGAGCTTAGGGAGCATAGGGCACATCCACTCATGGGCGTATAAATTGGGAAAACTAAAAATCATCAAGACACAGGCACCCCAAAGTTTAGGGCTGCTCTGTTGACAAGAATCTCCACTTCGTTACACCTTAAATATCCCAGGAAAGAGAAAAATGGATAAAGAAGTTGTGGTCCTTATGTACAATGGAATATCACTCAGCCATGAAATCAACATCATAAGGCTAGTAGCAGCATGATGATTGGATTTAGGTACGACGATTCTAAGTGAAATAAGTCACACAGAAAAAGACACTTATCATAATATATGACTTATAGAGGGAATGTAAAAACCGCTACCCTTGAACTGAATTACAAAACAGAATAGAGTCACACGTTTAGAAAACACACTATGGCTGCTTAACGGGAAAGGTGAGTTGGGGTGATGCATACAACAAGGGTTTCAAATTATCTCAGATACCGTTCCATAAACCCAATATGTAATAGACAAGCCCTACTCCTTCCTCAATGAATTGGACTCAACACCCCCAATTCACCGCCCAAGAATATATCTGACTAGTAAGAATCTTGAAACCTATGCATTGATATCTCTCTGTAAGTGAGTCAAGTGGGTGTAAAGCGGCAAAATCACAGCAGTGAAAAGCAGGTAAACCCCATTATAAAAATCAATTACTTTTAAAAACCCGTGAAACAAAGACAGTGAAAGAGAGAGAAATACTTACAAAATTCGTTCAGCGGCTGTAATGCCACCTGGATTGACCATATCTAGACCCACAGCTGATTGAGACATAAGGGTGGACACTCTTGGGGCTGAGAGGTTTGGTGAGGTTGGGTGAGCAAACGCAGACCCTTTAAAGTAATACTGCGTGGTACCCATCCCATGGGTCCCAAATCTCCAGGTTCAAGGGCATCTTCCTACATCGAAAACATGCATGAGAAACCCAGAAGATGGTACACCGTGTGATCGGGAAAGGTTTCTAAAACGCACCTCATTTCTCATCTCCTTGTGCTCGGGTTCGCCATTCCAGCCGCTTTACTAGCAATCTCCCTCCTTGGAGAATCAGCACCTTTAACCTCCTGTTCCGTACAGCTTGCAATTTGTCCTGAGGATGAACGGGAAGAGGGGGAACAAATGAGAGACTAGCTCTAGGTGTTGGGACAGGCACAGGTCACTCTATTTTCCCCTCAAGAAGAAGAATTAACCACAGGCTCAGCCTGCCGCCTGGGACCAGAATAGGGCCTGAAGCAATCCTGCGCTTTTGCGGCCAGCTCCCAAGAAAGCGAGTTGAAAAATGGAGCTCAGGGGCACTGCAATTCACAAACCTGCCGACTTATAAATGATGACTCTCGTCCACAAATATATTGAGGGAAGGCAACGAAGAGGATTTGAAAGCAAGGCAGAATTGCAGGAAACAGATTTCAGGAGGGAGATTCGAATCGCCTTTAAAGCACAGGAAAAGCGGCAAAACCTCGACAATGATGCCCTTGGCCAAAAAGGGCGTATGCGTTTTTTCCTGAATATATTCAGGAAAAAACGCATACGCCCTTTTTGGCCAACCAAGCAACCTGGAAAGGCAAATCAGCGCTACAAAGAAGTCTCGCTTCCCATCGGTGAAAAGGGCCATGCTGAATAAAGTGTCAAAACCAGAAATGCAGGACAGGCCATGGAGAAACGGGAGCCTGGCTACGCTGATGAGCGGGATGTAAATTGCCAACAGCCACTCTGGAGAAGTGCACGGTGTGTCCTGAAACATCTAAAAAACTGAGCTTAGGGAGCATAGGGCACATCCACTCATGGGCGTATAAATTGGGAAAACTAAAAATCAGGAAGACACAGGCACCCCAAAGTTTAGGGCTGCTCTGTTGACAAGAATCTCCACTTCGTTACACCTTAAATATCCCAGGAAAGAGAAAAATGGATAAAGAAGTTGTGGTCCTTATGTACAATGGAATATCACTCAGCCATGAAATCAACGTCATAAGGCTAGTAGCAGCATGATGATTGGATTTAGGTACGACGATTCTAAGTGAAATAAGTCACACAGAAAAAGGCACTTATCATAAGATACGACTTATAGAGGGAATGTAAAAACCGCTACCCTTGAACTGAATTACAAAACAGAATAGAGTCACACGTTTAGAAAACACACTATGGCTGCTTAACGGGAAAGGTGAGGTGGGGTGATGCATACAACAAGGGTTTCAAATTATCTCAGATACCGTTCCATAAACCCAATATGTAATAGACAAGCCCTACTCCTTCCTCAATGAATTGGACTCAACACCCCCAATTCACCGCCCAAGAATATATCTGACTAGTAAGAATCTTGAAACCTATGCATTGATATCTCTCTGTAAGTGAGTCAAGTGGGTGTAAAGCGGCAAAATCACAGCAGTGAAAAGCAGGTAAACCCCATTATAAAAATCAATTACTTTTAAAAACCCGTGAAACAAAGACAGTGAAAGAGAGAGAAATACTTACAAAATTCGTTCAGCGGCTGTAATGCCACCTGGATTGACCATATCTAGACCCACAGCTGATTGAGACATAAGGGTGGACACTCTTGGGGCTGAGAGGTTTGGTGAGGTTGGGTGAGCAAACGCAGACCCTTTAAAGTAATACTGCGTGGTACCCATCCCATGGGTCCCAAATCTCCAGGTTCAAGGGCATCTTCCTACATCGAAAACATGCATGAGAAACCCAGAAGATGGTACACCGTGTGATCGGGAAAGGTTTCTAAAACGCACCTCATTTCTCATCTCCTTGTGCTCGGGTTCGCCATTCCAGCCGCTTTACTAGCAATCTCCCTCCTTGGAGAATCAGCACCTTTAACCTCCTGTTCCGTACAGCTTGCAATTTGTCCTGAGGATGAACGGGAAGAGGGGGAACAAATGAGAGACTAGCTCTAGGTGTTGGGACAGGCACAGGTCACTCTATTTTCCCCTCAAGAAGAAGAATTAACCACAGGCTCAGCCTGCCGCCTGGGACCAGAATAGGGCCTGAAGCAATCCTGCGCTTTTGCGGCCAGCGCCCAAGAAAGCGAGTTGAAAAATGGAGCTCAGGGGCACTGCAATTCACAAACCTGCAGACTTATAAATGATGACTCTCGTCCACAAATATATTGAGGGAAGGCAACGAAGAGGATTTGAAAGCAAGGCAGAATTGCAGGAAACAGATTTCAGGAGGGAGATTCGAATCGCCTTTAAAGCACAGGAAAAGCGGCAAAACCTCGACAATGATGCCCTTGGCCAAAAAGGGCGTATGCGTTTTTTCCTGAATATATTCAGGAAAAAACGCATACGCCCTTTTTGGCCAACCAAGCAACCTGGGAAGGCAAATCAGCGCTACAAAGAAGTCTCGCTTCCCATCGGTCAAAAGGGCCATGCTGAATAAAGTGTCAAAACCAGAAATGCAGGACAGGCCATGGAGAAACGGGAGCCTGGCTACGCTGATGAGCGGGATGTAAATTGCCAACAGCCACTCTGGAGAAGTGCACGGTGTGTCCTGAAACATCTAAAAAACTCAGCTTAGGGAGCATAGGGCACATCCACTCATGGGCGTATAAATTGGGAAAACTAAAAATCAGCAAGACACAGGCACCCCAAAGTTTAGGGCTGCTCTGTTGACAAGAATCTCCACTTCGTTACACCTTAAATATCCCAGGAAAGAGAAAAATGGATAAAGAAGTTGTGGTCCTTATGTACAATGGAATATCACTCAGCCATGAAATCGACGTCATAAGGCTAGTAGCAGCATGATGATTGGATTTAGGTACGACGATTCTAAGTGAAATAAGTCACACAGAAAAAGGCACTTATCATAAGATACGACTTATAGAGGGAATGTAAAAACCGCTACCCTTGAACTGAATTACAAAACAGAATAGAGTCACACGTTTAGAAAACACACTATGGCTGCTTAACGGGAAAGGTGAGGTGGGGTGATGCATACAACAAGGGTTTCAAATTATCTCAGATACCGTTCCATAAACCCAATATGTAATAGACAAGCCCTACTCCTTCCTCAATGAATTGGACTCAACACCCCCAATTCACCGCCCAAGAATATATCTGACTAGTAAGAATCTTGAAACCTATGCATTGATATCTCTCTGTAAGTGAGTCAAGTGGGTGTAAAGCGGCAAAATCACAGCAGTGAAAAGCAGGTAAACCCCATTATAAAAATCAATTACTTTTAAAAACCCGTGAAACAAAGACAGTGAAAGAGAGAGAAATACTTACAAAATTCGTTCAGCGGCTGTAATGCCACCTGGATTGACCATATCTAGACCCACAGCTGATTGAGACATAAGGGTGGACACTCTTGGGGCTGAGAGGTTTGGTGAGGTTGGGTGACCAAACGCAGACCCTATAAAGTAATACTGCGTGGTACCCATCCCATGGGTCCCAAATCTCCAGGTTCAAGGGCATCTTCCTACATCGAAAACATGCATGAGAAACCCAGAAGATGGTACACCGTGTGATCGGGAAAGGTTTCTAAAACGCACCTCATTTCTCATCTCCTTGTGCTCGGGTTCGCCATTCCAGCCGCTTTACTAGCAATCTCCCTCCTTGGAGAATCAGCACCTTTAACCTCCTGTTCCGTACAGCTTGCAATTTGTCCTGAGGATGAAAGGGAAGAGGGGGAACCAATGAGAGACTAGCTCCAGGTGTTGGTACAGGCAGAGGTCACTCTATTTTCCCATCAGGAAGAAGAATTAACCACAGGCTCAGCCTGCCGCCTGGGACCAGAATAGGGCCTGAAGCAATCCTGCGCTTTTGCGGCCAGCGCCCAAGAAAGCGAGTTGAAAAATGGAGCTCAGGGGCACTGCAATTCACAAACCTGCAGACTTATAAATGATGACTCTCGTCCACAAATATATTGAGGGAAGGCAACGAAGAGGATTTGAAAGCAAGGCAGAATTGCAGGAAACAGATTTCAGGAGGGAGATTCGAATCGCCTTTAAAGCACAGGAAAAGCGGCAAAACCTCGACAATGATGCCCTTGGCCAAAAAGGGCGTATGCGTTTTTTCCTGAATATATTCAGGAAAAAACGCATACGCCATTTTTGGCCAACCAAGCAACCTGGGAAGGCAAATCAGCGCTACAAAGAAGTCTCGCTTCCCATCGGTCAAAAGGGCCATGCTGAATAAAGTGTCAAAACCAGAAATGCAGGACAGGCCATGGAGAAACGGGAGCCTGGCTACGCTGATGGGCGGGATGTAAATTGCCAACAGCCACTCTGGAGAAGTGCACGGTGTGTCCTGAAACATCTAAAAAACTGAGCTTAGGGAGCATAGGGCACATCCACTCATGGGCGTATAAATTGGGAAAACTAAAAATCAGCAAGACACAGGCACCCCAAAGTTTAGGGCTGCTCTGTTGACAAGAATCTCCACTTCGTTACACCTTAAATATCCCAGGAAAGAGAAAAATGGATAAAGAAGTTGTGGTCCTTATGTACAATGGAATATCACTCAGCCATGAAATCAACATCATAAGGCTAGTAGCAGCATGATGATTGGATTTAGGTACGACGATTCTAAGTGAAATAAGTCACACAGAAAAAGACACTTATCATAATATATGACTTATAGAGGGAATGTAAAAACCGCTACCCTTGAACTGAATTACAAAACAGAATAGAGTCACACGTTTAGAAAACACACTATGGCTGCTTAACGGGAAAGGTGAGTTGGGGTGATGCATACAACAAGGGTTTCAAATTATCTCAGATACCGTTCCATAAACCCAATATGTAATAGACAAGCCCTACTCCTTCCTCAATGAATTGGACTCAACACCCCCAATTCACCGCCCAAGAATATATCTGACTAGTAAGAATCTTGAAACCTATGCATTGATATCTCTCTGTAAGTGAGTCAAGTGGGTGTAAAGCGGCAAAATCACAGCAGTGAAAAGCAGGTAAACCCCATTATAAAAATCAATTACTTTTAAAAACCCGTGAAACAAAGACAGTGAAAGAGAGAGAAATACTTACAAAATTCGTTCAGCGGCTGTAATGCCACCTGGATTGACCATATCTAGACCCACAGCTGATTGAGACATAAGGGTGGACACTCTTGGGGCTGAGAGGTTTGGTGAGGTTGGGTGAGCAAACGCAGACCCTTTAAAGTAATACTGCGTGGTACCCATCCCATGGGTCCCAAATCTCCAGGTTCAAGGGCATCTTCCTACATCGAAAACATGCATGAGAAACCCAGAAGATGGTACACCGTGTGATCGGGAAAGGTTTCTAAAACGCACCTCATTTCTCATCTCCTTGTGCTCGGGTTCGCCATTCCAGCCGCTTTACTAGCAATCTCCCTCCTTGGAGAATCAGCACCTTTAACCTCCTGTTCCGTACAGCTTGCAATTTGTCCTGAGGATGAACGGGAAGAGGGGGAACAAATGAGAGACTAGCTCTAGGTGTTGGGACAGGCACAGGTCACTCTATTTTCCCCTCAAGAAGAAGAATTAACCACAGGCTCAGCCTGCCGCCTGGGACCAGAATAGGGCCTGAAGCAATCCTGCGCTTTTGCGGCCAGCTCCCAAGAAAGCGAGTTGAAAAATGGAGCTCAGGGGCACTGCAATTCACAAACCTGCCGACTTATAAATGATGACTCTCGTCCACAAATATATTGAGGGAAGGCAACGAAGAGGATTTGAAAGCAAGGCAGAATTGCAGGAAACAGATTTCAGGAGGGAGATTCGAATCGCCTTTAAAGCACAGGAAAAGCGGCAAAACCTCGACAATGATGCCCTTGGCCAAAAAGGGCGTATGCGTTTTTTCCTGAATATATTCAGGAAAAAACGCATACGCCCTTTTTGGCCAACCAAGCAACCTGGAAAGGCAAATCAGCGCTACAAAGAAGTCTCGCTTCCCATCGGTGAAAAGGGCCATGCTGAATAAAGTGTCAAAACCAGAAATGCAGGACAGGCCATGGAGAAACGGGAGCCTGGCTACGCTGATGAGCGGGATGTAAATTGCCAACAGCCACTCTGGAGAAGTGCACGGTGTGTCCTGAAACATCTAAAAAACTGAGCTTAGGGAGCATAGGGCACATCCACTCATGGGCGTATAAATTGGGAAAACTAAAAATCAGGAAGACACAGGCACCCCAAAGTTTAGGGCTGCTCTGTTGACAAGAATCTCCACTTCGTTACACCTTAAATATCCCAGGAAAGAGAAAAATGGATAAAGAAGTTGTGGTCCTTATGTACAATGGAATATCACTCAGCCATGAAATCAACGTCATAAGGCTAGTAGCAGCATGATGATTGGATTTAGGTACGACGATTCTAAGTGAAATAAGTCACACAGAAAAAGGCACTTATCATAAGATACGACTTATAGAGGGAATGTAAAAACCGCTACCCTTGAACTGAATTACAAAACAGAATAGAGTCACACGTTTAGAAAACACACTATGGCTGCTTAACGGGAAAGGTGAGGTGGGGTGATGCATACAACAAGGGTTTCAAATTATCTCAGATACCGTTCCATAAACCCAATATGTAATAGACAAGCCCTACTCCTTCCTCAATGAATTGGACTCAACACCCCCAATTCACCGCCCAAGAATATATCTGACTAGTAAGAATCTTGAAACCTATGCATTGATATCTCTCTGTAAGTGAGTCAAGTGGGTGTAAAGCGGCAAAATCACAGCAGTGAAAAGCAGGTAAACCCCATTATAAAAATCAATTACTTTTAAAAACCCGTGAAACAAAGACAGTGAAAGAGAGAGAAATACTTACAAAATTCGTTCAGCGGCTGTAATGCCACCTGGATTGACCATATCTAGACCCACAGCTGATTGAGACATAAGGGTGGACACTCTTGGGGCTGAGAGGTTTGGTGAGGTTGGGTGAGCAAACGCAGACCCTTTAAAGTAATACTGCGTGGTACCCATCCCATGGGTCCCAAATCTCCAGGTTCAAGGGCATCTTCCTACATCGAAAACATGCATGAGAAACCCAGAAGATGGTACACCGTGTGATCGGGAAAGGTTTCTAAAACGCACCTCATTTCTCATCTCCTTGTGCTCGGGTTCGCCATTCCAGCCGCTTTACTAGCAATCTCCCTCCTTGGAGAATCAGCACCTTTAACCTCCTGTTCCGTACAGCTTGCAATTTGTCCTGAGGATGAACGGGAAGAGGGGGAACAAATGAGAGACTAGCTCTAGGTGTTGGGACAGGCACAGGTCACTCTATTTTCCCCTCAAGAAGAAGAATTAACCACAGGCTCAGCCTGCCGCCTGGGACCAGAATAGGGCCTGAAGCAATCCTGCGCTTTTGCGGCCAGCGCCCAAGAAAGCGAGTTGAAAAATGGAGCTCAGGGGCACTGCAATTCACAAACCTGCAGACTTATAAATGATGACTCTCGTCCACAAATATATTGAGGGAAGGCAACGAAGAGGATTTGAAAGCAAGGCAGAATTGCAGGAAACAGATTTCAGGAGGGAGATTCGAATCGCCTTTAAAGCACAGGAAAAGCGGCAAAACCTCGACAATGATGCCCTTGGCCAAAAAGGGCGTATGCGTTTTTTCCTGAATATATTCAGGAAAAAACGCATACGCCCTTTTTGGCCAACCAAGCAACCTGGGAAGGCAAATCAGCGCTACAAAGAAGTCTCGCTTCCCATCGGTCAAAAGGGCCATGCTGAATAAAGTGTCAAAACCAGAAATGCAGGACAGGCCATGGAGAAACGGGAGCCTGGCTACGCTGATGAGCGGGATGTAAATTGCCAACAGCCACTCTGGAGAAGTGCACGGTGTGTCCTGAAACATCTAAAAAACTCAGCTTAGGGAGCATAGGGCACATCCACTCATGGGCGTATAAATTGGGAAAACTAAAAATCAGCAAGACACAGGCACCCCAAAGTTTAGGGCTGCTCTGTTGACAAGAATCTCCACTTCGTTACACCTTAAATATCCCAGGAAAGAGAAAAATGGATAAAGAAGTTGTGGTCCTTATGTACAATGGAATATCACTCAGCCATGAAATCGACGTCATAAGGCTAGTAGCAGCATGATGATTGGATTTAGGTACGACGATTCTAAGTGAAATAAGTCACACAGAAAAAGGCACTTATCATAAGATACGACTTATAGAGGGAATGTAAAAACCGCTACCCTTGAACTGAATTACAAAACAGAATAGAGTCACACGTTTAGAAAACACACTATGGCTGCTTAACGGGAAAGGTGAGGTGGGGTGATGCATACAACAAGGGTTTCAAATTATCTCAGATACCGTTCCATAAACCCAATATGTAATAGACAAGCCCTACTCCTTCCTCAATGAATTGGACTCAACACCCCCAATTCACCGCCCAAGAATATATCTGACTAGTAAGAATCTTGAAACCTATGCATTGATATCTCTCTGTAAGTGAGTCAAGTGGGTGTAAAGCGGCAAAATCACAGCAGTGAAAAGCAGGTAAACCCCATTATAAAAATCAATTACTTTTAAAAACCCGTGAAACAAAGACAGTGAAAGAGAGAGAAATACTTACAAAATTCGTTCAGCGGCTGTAATGCCACCTGGATTGACCATATCTAGACCCACAGCTGATTGAGACATAAGGGTGGACACTCTTGGGGCTGAGAGGTTTGGTGAGGTTGGGTGACCAAACGCAGACCCTATAAAGTAATACTGCGTGGTACCCATCCCATGGGTCCCAAATCTCCAGGTTCAAGGGCATCTTCCTACATCGAAAACATGCATGAGAAACCCAGAAGATGGTACACCGTGTGATCGGGAAAGGTTTCTAAAACGCACCTCATTTCTCATCTCCTTGTGCTCGGGTTCGCCATTCCAGCCGCTTTACTAGCAATCTCCCTCCTTGGAGAATCAGCACCTTTAACCTCCTGTTCCGTACAGCTTGCAATTTGTCCTGAGGATGAAAGGGAAGAGGGGGAACCAATGAGAGACTAGCTCCAGGTGTTGGTACAGGCAGAGGTCACTCTATTTTCCCATCAGGAAGAAGAATTAACCACAGGCTCAGCCTGCCGCCTGGGACCAGAATAGGGCCTGAAGCAATCCTGCGCTTTTGCGGCCAGCGCCCAAGAAAGCGAGTTGAAAAATGGAGCTCAGGGGCACTGCAATTCACAAACCTGCAGACTTATAAATGATGACTCTCGTCCACAAATATATTGAGGGAAGGCAACGAAGAGGATTTGAAAGCAAGGCAGAATTGCAGGAAACAGATTTCAGGAGGGAGATTCGAATCGCCTTTAAAGCACAGGAAAAGCGGCAAAACCTCGACAATGATGCCCTTGGCCAAAAAGGGCGTATGCGTTTTTTCCTGAATATATTCAGGAAAAAACGCATACGCCATTTTTGGCCAACCAAGCAACCTGGGAAGGCAAATCAGCGCTACAAAGAAGTCTCGCTTCCCATCGGTCAAAAGGGCCATGCTGAATAAAGTGTCAAAACCAGAAATGCAGGACAGGCCATGGAGAAACGGGAGCCTGGCTACGCTGATGGGCGGGATGTAAATTGCCAACAGCCACTCTGGAGAAGTGCACGGTGTGTCCTGAAACATCTAAAAAACTGAGCTTAGGGAGCATAGGGCACATCCACTCATGGGCGTATAAATTGGGAAAACTAAAAATCAGCAAGACACAGGCACACCAAAGTTTAGGGCTGCTCTGTTGACAAGAATCTCCACTTCGTTACACCTTAAATATCCCAGGAAAGAGAAAAATGGATAAAGAAGTTGTGGTCCTTATGTACAATGGAATATCACTCAGGCATGAAATCAACGTCATAAGGCTAGTAGCAGCATGATGATTGGATTTAGGTACGACGATTCTAAGTGAAATAAGTCACACAGAAAAAGACACTTATCATAAGATACGACTTATAGAGGGAATGTAAAAACCGCTACCCTTGAACTGAATTACAAAACAGAATAGAGTCATACGTTTAGAAAACACACTATGGCTGCTTAACGGGAAAGGTGAGGTGGGGTGATGCATACAACAAGGGTTTCAAATTATCTCAGATACCGTTCCATAAACCCAATATGTAATAGACAAGCCCTACTCCTTCCTCAATGAATTGGACTCAACACCCCCAATTCACCGCCTAAGAATATATCTGACTAGTAAGAATCTTGAAACCTATGCATTGATATCTCTCTGTAAGTGAGTCAAGTGGGTGTAAAGCGGCAAAATCACAGCAGTGAAAAGCAGGTAAACCCCATTATAAAAATCAATTACTTTTAAAAACCCGTGAAACAAAGACAGTGAAAGAGATAGAAATACTTACAAAATTCGTTCAGCGGCTGTAATGCCACCTGGATTGACCATATCTAGACCCACAGCTGATTGAGACATAAGGGTGGACACTCTTGGGGCTGAGAGGTTTGGTGAGGTTGGGTGAGCAAACGCAGACCCTTTAAAGTAATACTGCGTGGTACCCATCCCATGGGTCCCAAATCTCCAGGTTCAAGGGCATCTTCCTACATCGAAAACATGCATGAGAAACCCAGAAGATGGTACACCGTGTGATCGGGAAAGGTTTCTAAAACGCACGTCATTTCTCATCTCCTTGTGCTCGGGTTCGCCATTCCAGCCGCTTTACTAGCAATCTCCCTCCTTGGAGAATCAGCACCTTTAACCTCCTGTTCCGTACAGCTTGCAATTTGTCCTGAGGATGAAAGGGAAGAGGGGGAACCAATGAGAGACTAGCTCCAGGTGTTGGGACAGGCAGAGGTCACTCTATTTTCCCATCAGGAAGAAGAATTAACCACAGGCTCAGCCTGCCGCCTGGGACCAGAATAGGGCCTGAAGCAATCCTGCGCTTTTGCGGCCAGCGCCCAAGAAAGCGAGTTGAAAAATGGCGCTCAGGGGCACTGCAATTCACAAACCTGCAGACTTATAAATGATGACTCTCGTCCACAAATATATTGAGGGAAGGCAACGAAGAGGATTTGAAAGCAAGGCAGAATTGCAGGAAACAGATTTCAGGAGGGAGATTCGAATCGCCTTTAAAGCACAGGAAAAGCGGCAAAACCTCGACAATGATGCCCTTGGCCAAAAAGGGCGTATGCGTTTTTTCCTGAATATATTCAGGAAAAAACGCATACGCCCTTTTTGGCCAACCAAGCAACCTGGAAAGGCAAATCAGCGCTACAAAGAAGTCTCGCTTCCCATCGGTGAAAAGGGCCATGCTGAATAAAGTGTCAAAACCAGAAATGCAGGACAGGCCATGGAGAAACGGGAGCCTGGCTACGCTGATGAGCGGGATGTAAATTGCCAACAGCCACTCTGGAGAAGTGCACGGTGTGTCCTGAAACATCTAAAAAACTGAGCTTAGGGAGCATAGGGCACATCCACTCATGGGCGTATAAATTGGGAAAACTAAAAATCAGCAAGACACAGGCACCCCAAAGTTTAGGGCTGCTCTGTTGACAAGAATCTCCACTTCGTTACACCTTAAATATCCCAGGAAAGAGAAAAATGGATAAAGAAGTTGTGGTCCTTATGTACAATGGAATATCACTCAGCCATGAAATCGACGTCATAAGGCTAGTAGCAGCATGATGATTGGATTTAGGTACGACGATTCTAAGTGAAATAAGTCACACAGAAAAAGGCACTTATCATAAGATACGACTTATAGAGGGAATGTAAAAACCGCTACCCTTGAACTGAATTACAAAACAGAATAGAGTCACACGTTTAGGAAACACACTATGGCTGCTTAACGGGAAAGGTGAGGTGGGGTGATGCATACAACAAGGGTTTCAAATTATCTCAGATACCGTTCCATAAACCCAATATGTAATAGACAAGCCCTACTCCTTCCTCAATGAATTGGACTCAACACCCCCAATTCACCGCCCAAGAATATATCTGACTAGTAAGAATCTTGAAACCTATGCATTGATATCTCTCTGTAAGTGAGTCAAGTGGGTGTAAAGCGGCAAAATCACAGCAGTGAAAAGCAGGTAAACCCCATTATAAAAATCAATTACTTTTAAAAACCCGTGAAACAAAGACAGTGAAAGAGAGAGAAATTCTTACAAAATTCGTTCAGCGGCTGTAATGCCACCTGGATTGACCATATCTAGACCCACAGCTGATTGAGACATAAGGGTGGACACTCTTGGGGCTGAGAGGTTTGGTGAGGTTGGGTGAGCAAACGCAGACCCTTTAAAGTAATACTGCGTGGTACCCATCCCATGGGTCCCAAATCTCCAGGTTCAAGGGCATCTTCCTACATCGAAAACATGCATGAGAAACCCAGAAGATGGTACACCGTGTGATCGGGAAAGGTTTCTAAAACGCACCTCATTTCTCATCTCCTTGTGCTCGGGTTCGCCATTCCAGCCGCTTTACTAGCAATCTCCCTCCTTGGAGAATCAGCACCTTTAACCTCCTGTTCCGTACAGCTTGCAATTTGTTCTGAGGATGAAAGGGAAGAGGGGGAACCAATGAGAGACTAGCTCCAGGTGTTGGGACAGGCAGAGGTCACTCTATTTTCCCATCAGGAAGAAGAATTAACCACAGGCTTAGCCTGCCGCCTGTGACCAGAATAGGGCCTAAAGCAATCCTGCGCTTTTGCGGCCAGCGCCCAAGAAAGCGAGTTGAAAAATGGAGCTCAGGGGCACTGCAATTCACAAACCTGCAGACTTATAAATGATGACTCTCGTCCACAAATATATTGAGGGAAGGCAACGAAGAGGATTTGAAAGCCAGGCAGAATTGCAGGAAACAGATTTCAGGAGGGAGATTCGAATCGCCTTTAAAGCACAGGAAAAGCGGCAAAACCTCGACAATGATGCCCTTGGCCAAAAAGGGCGTATGCGTTTTTTCCTGAATATATTCAGGAAAAAACGCATACGCCCTTTTTGGCCAACCAAGCAACCTGGAAAGGCAAATCAGCGCTACAAAGAAGTCTCGCTTCCCATCGGTCAAAAGGGCCATGCTGAATAAAGTGTCAAAACCAGAAATGCAGGACAGGCCATGGAGAAACGGGAGCCTGGCTACGCTGATGGGCGAGATGTAAATTGCCAACAGCCACTCTGGAGAAGTGCACGGTGTGTCCTGAAACATCTAAAAAACTCAGCTTAGGGAGCATAGGGCACTTCCACTCATTGGCGTATAAATTGGGAAAACTAAAAATCAGGAAGACACAGGCACCCCAAAGTTTAGGGCTGCTCTGTTGACAAGAATCTCCACTTCGTTACACCTTAAATATCCCAGGAAAGAGAAAAATGGATAAAGAAATTGTGGTCCTTATGTACAATGGAATATCACTCAGGCATGAAATCAACATCATAAGGCTAGTAGCAGCATGATGATTGGATTTAGGTACGACGATTCTAAGTGAAATAAGTCACACAGAAAAAGACACTTATCATAATATATGACTTATAGAGGGAATGTAAAAACCGCTACCCTTGAACTGAATTACAAAACAGAATAGAGTCACACGTTTAGAAAACACACTATGGCTGCTTAACGGGAAAGGTGAGGTGGGGTGATGCATACAACAAGGGTTTCAAATTATCTCAGATACCGTTCCATAAACCCAATATGTAATAGACAAGCCCTACTCCTTCCTCAATGAATTGGACTCAACACCCCCAATTCACCGCCCAAGAATATATCTGACTAGTAAGAATCTTGAAACCTATGCATTGATATCTCTCTGTAAGTGAGTCAAGTGGGTGTAAAGCGGCAAAATCACAGCAGTGAAAAGCAGGTAAACCCCATTATAAAAATCAATTACTTTTAAAAACCCGTGAAACAAAGACAGTGAAAGAGAGAGAAATACTTACAAAATTCGTTCAGCGGCTGTAATGCCACCTGGATTGACCATATCTAGACCCACAGCTGATTGAGACATAAGGGTGGACACTCTTGGGGCTGAGAGGTTTGGTGAGGTTGGGTGAGCAAACGCAGACCCTTTAAAGTAATACTGCGTGGTACCCATCCCATGGGTCCCAAATCTCCAGGTTCAAGGGCATCTTCCTACATCGAAAACATGCATGAGAAACCCAGAAGATGGTACACCGTGTGATCGGGAAAGGTTTCTAAAACGCACCTCATTTCTCATCTCCTTGTGCTCGGGTTCGCCATTCCAGCCGCTTTACTAGCAATCTCCCTCCTTGGAGAATCAGCACCTTTAACCTCCTGTTCCGTACAGCTTGCAATTTGTCCTGAGGATGAACGGGAAGAGGGGGAACAAATGAGAGACTAGCTCTAGGTGTTGGGACAGGCACAGGTCACTCTATTTTCCCCTCAAGAAGAAGAATTAACCACAGGCTCAGCCTGCCGCCTGGGACCAGAATAGGGCCTGAAGCAATCCTGCGCTTTTGCGGCCAGCTCCCAAGAAAGCGAGTTGAAAAATGGAGCTCAGGGGCACTGCAATTCACAAACCTGCAGACTTATAAATGATGACTCTCGTCCACAAATATATTGAGGGAAGGCAACGAAGAGGATTTGAAAGCAAGGCAGAATTGCAGGAAACAGATTTCAGGAGGGAGATTCGAATCGCCTTTAAAGCACAGGAAAAGCGGCAAAACCTCGACAATGATGCCCTTGGCCAAAAAGGGCGTATGCGTTTTTTCCTGAATATATTCAGGAAAAAACGCATACGCCCTTTTTGGCCAACCAAGCAACCTGGAAAGGCAAATCAGCGCTACAAAGAAGTCTCGCTTCCCATCGGTGAAAAGGGCCATGCTGAATAAAGTGTCAAAACCAGAAATGCAGGACAGGCCATGGAGAAACGGGAGCCTGGCTACGCTGATGAGCGGGATGTAAATTGCCAACAGCCACTCTGGAGAAGTGCACGGTGTGTCCTGAAACATCTAAAAAACTGAGCTTAGGGAGCATAGGGCACATCCACTCATGGGCGTATAAATTGGGAAAACTAAAAATCAGGAAGACACAGGCACCCCAAAGTTTAGGGCTGCTCTGTTGACAAGAATCTCCACTTCGTTACACCTTAAATATCCCAGGAAAGAGAAAAATGGATAAAGAAGTTGTGGTCCTTATGTACAATGGAATATCACTCAGCCATGAAATCAACGTCATAAGGCTAGTAGCAGCATGATGATTGGATTTAGGTACGACGATTCTAAGTGAAATAAGTCACACAGAAAAAGGCACTTATCATAAGATACGACTTATAGAGGGAATGTAAAAACCGCTACCCTTGAACTGAATTACAAAACAGAATAGAGTCACACGTTTAGAAAACACACTATGGCTGCTTAACGGGAAAGGTGAGGTGGGGTGATGCATACAACAAGGGTTTCAAATTATCTCAGATACCGTTCCATAAACCCAATATGTAATAGACAAGCCCTACTCCTTCCTCAATGAATTGGACTCAACACCCCCAATTCACCGCCCAAGAATATATCTGACTAGTAAGAATCTTGAAACCTATGCATTGATATCTCTCTGTAAGTGAGTCAAGTGGGTGTAAAGCGGCAAAATCACAGCAGTGAAAAGCAGGTAAACCCCATTATAAAAATCAATTACTTTTGAAAACCCGTGAAACAAAGACAGTGAAAGAGAGAGAAATTCTTACAAAATTCGTTCAGCGGCTGTAATGCCACCTGGATTGACCATATCTAGACCCAAGGCTGATTGAGACATAAGGGTGGACACTCTTGGGGCTGAGAGTTTTGGTGAGGTTGGGTGAGCAAACGCAGACCCTTTAAAGTAATACTGCGTGGTACCCATCCCATGGGTCCCAAATCTCCAGGTTCAAGGGCATCTTCCTACATCGAAAACATGCATGAGAAACCCAGAAGATGGTACACCGTGTGATCGGGAAAGGTTTCTAAAACGCACCTCATTTCTCATCTCCTTGTGCTCGGGTTCGCCATTCCAGCCGCTTTACTAGCAATCTCCCTCCTTGGAGAATCAGCACCTTTAACCTCCTGTTCCGTACAGCTTGCAATTTGTCCTGAGGATGAAAGGGAAGAGGGGGAACCAATGAGAGACTAGCTCCAGGTGTTGGGACAGGCAGAGGTCACTCTATTTTCCCATCAGGAAGAAGAATTAACCACAGGCTCAGCCTGCCGCCTGGGACCAGAATAGGGCCTGAAGCAATCCTGCGCTTTTGCGGCCAGCGCCCAAGAAAGCGAGTTGAAAAATGGAGCTCAGGGGCACTGCAATTCACAAACCTGCAGACTTATAAATGATGACTCTCGTCCACAAATATATTGAGGGAAGGCAACGAAGAGGATTTGAAAGCAAGGCAGAATTGCAGGAAACAGATTTCAGGAGGGAGATTCGAATCGCCTTTAAAGCACAGGAAAAGCGGCAAAACCTCGACAATGATGCCCTTGGCCAAAAAGGGCGTATGCGTTTTTTCCTGAATATATTCAGGAAAAAACGCATACGCCCTTTTTGGCCAACCAAGCAACCTGGGAAGGCAAATCAGCGCTACAAAGAAGTCTCGCTTCCCATCGGTCAAAAGGGCCATGCTGAATAAAGTGTCAAAACCAGAAATGCAGGACAGGCCATGGAGAAACGGGAGCCTGGCTACGCTGATGGGCGGGATGTAAATTGCCAACAGCCACTCTGGAGAAGTGCACGGTGTGTCCTGAAACATCTAAAAAACTGAGCTTAGGGAGCATAGGGCACATCCACTCATGGGCGTATAAATTGGGAAAACTAAAAATCAGCAAGACACAGGCACCCCAAAGTTTAGGGCTGCTCTGTTGACAAGAATCTCCACTTCGTTACACCTTAAATATCCCAGGAAAGAGAAAAATGGATAAAGAAGTTGTGGTCCTTATGTACAATGGAATATCACTCAGGCATGAAATCAACGTCATAAGGCTAGTAGCAGCATGATGATTGGATTTAGGTACCACGATTCTAAGTGAAATAAGTCACACAGAAAAAGACACTTATCATAAGATACGACTTATAGAGGGAATGTAAAAACCGCTACCCTTGAACTGAATTACAAAACAGAATAGAGTCACACGTTTAGAAAACACACTATGGCTGCTTAACGGGAAAGGTGAGGTGGGGTGATGCATACAACAAGGGTTTCAAATTATCTCAGATACCGTTCCATAAACCCAATATGTAATAGACAAGCCCTACTCCTTCCTCAATGAATTGGACTCAACACCCCCAATTCACCGCCCAAGAATATATCTGACTAGTAAGAATCTTGAAACCTATACATTGATATCTCTCTGTAAGTGAGTCAAGTGGGTGTAAAGCGGCAAAATCACAGCAGTGAAAAGCAGGTAAACCCCATTATAAAAATCAATTACTTTTAAAAACCCGTGAAACAAAGACAGTGAAAGAGAGAGAAATACTTACAAAATTCGTTCAGCGGCTGTAATGCCACCTGGATTGACCATATCTAGACCCACAGCTGATTGAGACATAAGGGTGGACACTCTTGGGGCTGAGAGGTTTGGTGAGGTTGGGTGAGCAAACGCAGACCCTATAAAGTAATACTGCGTGGTACCCATCCCATGGGTCCCAAATCTCCAGGTTCAAGGGCATCTTCCTACATCGAAAACATGCATGAGAAACCCAGAAGATGGTACACCGTGTGATCGGGAAAGGTTTCTAAAACGCACCTCATTTCTCATCTCCTTGTGCTCGGGTTCGCCATTCCAGCCGCTTTACTAGCAATCTCCCTCCTTGGAGAATCAGCACCTTTAACCTCCTGTTCCGTACAGCTTGCAATTTGTCCTGAGGATGAAAGGGAAGAGGGGGAACCAATGAGAGACTAGCTCCAGGTGTTGGGACAGGCAGAGGTCACTCTATTTTCCCATCAGGAAGAAGAATTAACCACAGGCTCAGCCTGCCGCCTGGGACCAGAATAGGGCCTGAAGCAATCCTGCGCTTTTGCGGCCAGCGCCCAAGAAAGCGAGTTGAAAAATGGAGCTCAGGGGCACTGCAATTCACAAACCTGCAGACTTATAAATGATGACTCTCGTCCACAAATATATTGAGGGAAGGCAACGAAGAGGATTTGAAAGCAAGGCAGAATTGCAGGAAACAGATTTCAGGAGGGAGATTCGAATCGCCTTTAAAGCACAGGAAAAGCGGCAAAACCTCGACAATGATGCCCTTGGCCAAAAAGGGCGTATGCGTTTTTTCCTGAATATATTCAGGAAAAAACGCATACGCCCTTTTTGGCCAACCAAGCAACCTGGAAAGGCAAATCAGCGCTACAAAGAAGTCTCGCTTCGCATCGGTCAAAAGGGCCATGCTGAATAAAGTGTCAAAACCAGAAATGCAGGACAGGCCATGGAGAAACGGGAGCCTGGCTACGCTGATGAGCGGGATGTAAATTGCCAACAGCCACTCTGGAGAAGTGCACGGTGTGTCCTGAAACATCTAAAAAACTGAGCTTAGGGAGCATAGGGCACATCCACTCATGGGCGTATAAATTGGGAAAACTAAAAATCAGGAAGACACAGGCACCCCAAAGTTTAGGGCTGCTCTGTTGACAAGAATCTCCACTTCGTTACACCTTAAATATCCCAGGAAAGAGAAAAATGGATAAAGAAGTTGTGGTCCTTATGTACAATGGAATATCACTCAGCCATGAAATCAACGTCATAAGGCTAGTAGCAGCATGATGATTGGATTTAGGTACGACGATTCTAAGTGAAATAAGTCACACAGAAAAAGGCACTTATCATAAGATACGACTTATAGAGGGAATGTAAAAACCGCTACCCTTGAACTGAATTACAAAACAGAATAGAGTCACACGTTTAGAAAACACACTATGGCTGCTTAACGGGAAAGGTGAGGTGGGGTGATGCATACAACAAGGGTTTCAAATTATCTCAGATACCGTTCCATAAACCCAATATGTAATAGACAAGCCCTACTCCTTCCTCAATGAATTGGACTCAACACCCCCAATTCACCGCCCAAGAATATATCTGACTAGTAAGAATCTTGAAACCTATGCATTGATATCTCTCTGTAAGTGAGTCAAGTGGGTGTAAAGCGGCAAAATCACAGCAGTGAAAAGCAGGTAAACCCCATTATAAAAATCAATTACTTTTGAAAACCCGTGAAACAAAGACAGTGAAAGAGAGAGAAATTCTTACAAAATTCGTTCAGCGGCTGTAATGCCACCTGGATTGACCATATCTAGACCCAAGGCTGATTGAGACATAAGGGTGGACACTCTTGGGGCTGAGAGTTTTGGTGAGGTTGGGTGAGCAAACGCAGACCCTTTAAAGTAATACTGCGTGGTACCCATCCCATGGGTCCCAAATCTCCAGGTTCAAGGGCATCTTCCTACATCGAAAACATGCATGAGAAACCCAGAAGATGGTACACCGTGTGATCGGGAAAGGTTTCTAAAACGCACCTCATTTCTCATCTCCTTGTGCTCGGGTTCGCCATTCCAGCCGCTTTACTAGCAATCTCCCTCCTTGGAGAATCAGCACCTTTAACCTCCTGTTCCGTACAGCTTGCAATTTGTCCTGAGGATGAAAGGGAAGAGGGGGAACCAATGAGAGACTAGCTCCAGGTGTTGGGACAGGCAGAGGTCACTCTATTTTCCCATCAGGAAGAAGAATTAACCACAGGCTCAGCCTGCCGCCTGGGACCAGAATAGGGCCTGAAGCAATCCTGCGCTTTTGCGGCCAGCGCCCAAGAAAGCGAGTTGAAAAATGGAGCTCAGGGGCACTGCAATTCACAAACCTGCAGACTTATAAATGATGACTCTCGTCCACAAATATATTGAGGGAAGGCAACGAAGAGGATTTGAAAGCAAGGCAGAATTGCAGGAAACAGATTTCAGGAGGGAGATTCGAATCGCCTTTAAAGCACAGGAAAAGCGGCAAAACCTCGACAATGATGCCCTTGGCCAAAAAGGGCGTATGCGTTTTTTCCTGAATATATTCAGGAAAAAACGCATACGCCCTTTTTGGCCAACCAAGCAACCTGGGAAGGCAAATCAGCGCTACAAAGAAGTCTCGCTTCCCATCGGTCAAAAGGGCCATGCTGAATAAAGTGTCAAAACCAGAAATGCAGGACAGGCCATGGAGAAACGGGAGCCTGGCTACGCTGATGGGCGGGATGTAAATTGCCAACAGCCACTCTGGAGAAGTGCACGGTGTGTCCTGAAACATCTAAAAAACTGAGCTTAGGGAGCATAGGGCACATCCACTCATGGGCGTATAAATTGGGAAAACTAAAAATCAGCAAGACACAGGCACCCCAAAGTTTAGGGCTGCTCTGTTGACAAGAATCTCCACTTCGTTACACCTTAAATATCCCAGGAAAGAGAAAAATGGATAAAGAAGTTGTGGTCCTTATGTACAATGGAATATCACTCAGGCATGAAATCAACGTCATAAGGCTAGTAGCAGCATGATGATTGGATTTAGGTACCACGATTCTAAGTGAAATAAGTCACACAGAAAAAGACACTTATCATAAGATACGACTTATAGAGGGAATGTAAAAACCGCTACCCTTGAACTGAATTACAAAACAGAATAGAGTCACACGTTTAGAAAACACACTATGGCTGCTTAACGGGAAAGGTGAGGTGGGGTGATGCATACAACAAGGGTTTCAAATTATCTCAGATACCGTTCCATAAACCCAATATGTAATAGACAAGCCCTACTCCTTCCTCAATGAATTGGACTCAACACCCCCAATTCACCGCCCAAGAATATATCTGACTAGTAAGAATCTTGAAACCTATGCATTGATATCTCTCTGTAAGTGAGTCAAGTGGGTGTAAAGCGGCAAAATCACAGCAGTGAAAAGCAGGTAAACCCCATTATAAAAATCAATTACTTTTAAAAACCCGTGAAACAAAGACAGTGAAAGAGAGAGAAATACTTACAAAATTCGTTCAGCGGCTGTAATGCCACCTGGATTGACCATATCTAGACCCACAGCTGATTGAGACATAAGGGTGGACACTCTTGGGGCTGAGAGGTTTGGTGAGGTTGGGTGAGCAAACGCAGACCCTATAAAGTAATACTGCGTGGTACCCATCCCATGGGTCCCAAATCTCCAGGTTCAAGGGCATCTTCCTACATCGAAAACATGCATGAGAAACCCAGAAGATGGTACACCGTGTGATCGGGAAAGGTTTCTAAAACGCACCTCATTTCTCATCTCCTTGTGCTCGGGTTCGCCATTCCAGCCGCTTTACTAGCAATCTCCCTCCTTGGAGAATCAGCACCTTTAACCTCCTGTTCCGTACAGCTTGCAATTTGTCCTGAGGATGAAAGGGAAGAGGGGGAACCAATGAGAGACTAGCTCCAGGTGTTGGGACAGGCAGAGGTCACTCTATTTTCCCATCAGGAAGAAGAATTAACCACAGGCTCAGCCTGCCGCCTGGGACCAGAATAGGGCCTGAAGCAATCCTGCGCTTTTGCGGCCAGCGCCCAAGAAAGCGAGTTGAAAAATGGAGCTCAGGGGCACTGCAATTCACAAACCTGCAGACTTATAAATGATGACTCTCGTCCACAAATATATTGAGGGAAGGCAACGAAGAGGATTTGAAAGCAAGGCAGAATTGCAGGAAACAGATTTCAGGAGGGAGATTCGAATCGCCTTTAAAGCACAGGAAAAGCGGCAAAACCTCGACAATGATGCCCTTGGCCAAAAAGGGCGTATGCGTTTTTTCCTGAATATATTCAGGAAAAAACGCATACGCCCTTTTTGGCCAACCAAGCAACCTGGAAAGGCAAATCAGCGCTACAAAGAAGTCTCGCTTCGCATCGGTCAAAAGGGCCATGCTGAATAAAGTGTCAAAACCAGAAATGCAGGACAGGCCATGGAGAAACGGGAGCCTGGCTACGCTGATGGGCGGGATGTAAATTGCCAACAGCCACTCTGGAGAAGTGCACGGTGTGTCCTGAAACATCTAAAAAACTCAGCTTAGGGAGCATAGGGCACATCCACTCATGGGCGTATAAATTGGGAAAACTAAAAATCAGCAAGACACAGGCACCCCAAAGTTTAGGGCTGCTCTGTTGACAAGAATCTCCACTTCGTTACACCTTAAATATCCCAGGAAAGAGAAAAATGGATAAAGAAGTTGTGGTCCTTATGTACAATGGAATATCACTCAGGCATGAAATCAACGTCATAAGGCCAGTAGCAGCATGATGATTGGATTTAGGTACGACGATTCTAAGTGAAATAAGTCACACAGAAAAAGACACTTATCATAAGATATGACTTATAGAGGGAATGTAAAACCCGCTACCCTTGAACTGAATTACAAAACAGAATAGAGTCACACGTTTAGAAAACACACTATGGCTGCTTAACGGGAAAGGTGAGGTGGGGTGATGCATACAACAAGGGTTTCAAATTATCTCAGATACCGTTCCATAAACCCAATATGTAATAGACAAGCCCTACTCCTTCCTCAATGAATTGGACTCAACACCCCCAATTCACCGCCCAAGAATATATCTGACTAGTAAGAATCTTGAAACCTATGCATTGATATCTCTCTGTAAGTGAGTCAAGTGGGTGTAAAGCGGCAAAATCACAGCAGTGAAAAGCAGGTAAACCCCATTATAAAAATCAATTACTTTTAAAAACCCGTGAAACAAAGACAGTGAAAGAGATAGAAATACTTACAAAATTCGTTCAGCGGCTGTAATGCCACCTGGATTGACCATATCTAGACCCACAGCTGATTGAGACATAAGGGTGGACACTCTTGGGGCTGAGAGGTTTGGTGAGGTTGGGTGAGCAAACGCAGACCCTATAAAGTAATACTGCGTGGTACCCATCCCATGGGTCCCAAATCTCCAGGTTCAAGGGCATCTTCCTACATCGAAAACATGCATGAGAAACCCAGAAGATGGTACACCGTGTGATCGGGAAAGGTTTCTAAAACGCACCTCATTTCTCATCTCCTTGTGCTCGGGTTCGCCATTCCAGCCGCTTTACTAGCAATCTCCCTCCTTGGAGAATCAGCACCTTTAACCTCCTGTTCCGTACAGCTTGCAATTTGTCCTGAGGATGAAAGGGAAGAGGGGGAACCAATGAGAGACTAGCTCCAGGTGTTGGGACAGGCAGAGGTCACTCTATTTTCCCATCAGGAAGAAGAATTAACCACAGGCTCAGCCTGCCGCCTGGGACCAGAATAGGGCCTGAAGCAATCCTGCGCTTTTGCGGCCAGCGCCCAAGAAAGCGAGTTGAAAAATGGAGCTCAGGGGCACTGCAATTCACAAACCTGCAGACTTATAAATGATGACTCTCGTCCACAAATATATTGATGGAAGGCAACGAAGAGGATTTGAAAGCAAGGCAGAATTGCAGGAAACAGATTTCAGGAGGGAGATTCGAATCGCCTTTAAAGCACAGGAAAAGCGGCAAAACCTCGACAATGATGCCCTTGGCCAAAAAGGGCGTATGCGTTTTTTCCTGAATATATTCAGGAAAAAACGCATACGCCCTTTTTGGCCAACCAAGCAACCTGGAAAGGCAAATCAGCGCTACAAAGAAGTCTCGCTTCCCATCGGTCAAAAGGGCCATGCTGAATAAAGTGTCAAAACCAGAAATGCAGGACAGGCCATGGAGAAACGGGAGCCTGGCTACGCTGATGGGCGGGATGTAAATTGCCAACAGCCACTCTGGAGAAGTGCACGGTGTGTCCTGAAACATCTAAAAAACTCAGCTTAGGGAGCATAGGGCACATCCACTCATGGGCGTATAAATTGGGAAAACTAAAAATCAGCAAGACACAGGCACCCCAAAGTTTAGGGCTGCTCTGTTGACAAGAATCTCCACTTCGTTACACCTTAAATATCCCAGGAAAGAGAAAAATGGATAAAGAAGTTGTGGTCCTTATGTACAATGGAATATCACTCAGGCATGAAATCAACATCATAAGGCTAGTAGCAGCCTGATGATTGGATTTAGGTACGACTATTCTAAGTGAAATAAGTCACACAGAAAAAGACACTTATCATAAGATATGACTTATAGAGGGAATGTAAAAACCGCTACCCTTGAACGGAATTACAAAACAGAATAGAGTCACACGTTTAGAAAACACACTATGGCTGCTTAACGGGAAAGGCGAGGTGGGGTGATGCATACAACAAGGGTTTCAAATTATCTCAGATACCGTTCCATAAACCCAATATGTAATAGACAAGCCCTACTCCTTCCTCAATGAATTGGACTCAACACCCCCAATTCACCGCCCAAGAATATATGTGACTAGTAAGAATCTTGAAACCTATGCATTGATATCTCTCTGTAAGTGAGTCAAGTGGGTGTAAAGCGGCAAAATCACAGCAGTGAAAAGCAGGTAAACCCCATTATAAAAATCAATTACTTTTAAAAACCCGTGAAACAAAGACAGTGAAAGAGAGAGAAATTCTTACAAAATTCGTTCAGCGGCTGTAATGCCACCTGGATTGACCATATCTAGACCCACAGCTGATTGAGACATAAGGGTGGACACTCTTGGGGCTGAGAGGTTTGGTGAGGTTGGGTGAGCAAACGCAGACCCTATAAAGTAATACTGCGTGGTACCCATCCCATGGGTCCCAAATCTCCAGGTTCAAGGGCATCTTCCTACATCGAAAACATGCATGAGAAACCCAGAAGATGGTACACCGTGTGATCGGGAAAGGTTTCTAAAACGCACCTCATTTCTCATCTCCTTGTGCTCGGGTTCGCCATTCCAGCCGCTTTACTAGCAATCTCCCTCCTTGGAGAATCAGCACCTTTAACCTCCTGTTCCGTACAGCTTGCAATTTGTCCTGAGGATGAAAGGGAAGAGGGGGAACCAATGAGAGACTAGCTCCAGGTGTTGGGACAGGCAGAGGTCACTCTATTTTCCCATCAGGAAGAAGAATTAACCACAGGCTCAGCCTGCCGCCTGGGACCAGAATAGGGCCTGAAGCAATCCTGCGCTTTTGCGGCCAGCGCCCAAGAAAGCGAGTTGAAAAATGGAGCTCAGGGGCACTGCAATTCACAAACCTGCAGACTTATAAATGATGACTCTCGTCCACAAATATATTGAGGGAAGGCAACGAAGAGGATTTGAAAGCAAGGCAGAATTGCAGGAAACAGATTTCAGGAGGGAGATTCGAATCGCCTTTAAAGCACAGGAAAAGCGGCAAAACCTCGACAATGATGCCCTTGGCCAAAAAGGGCGTATGCGTTTTTTCCTGAATATATTCAGGAAAAAACGCATACGCCCTTTTTGGCCAACCAAGCAACCTGGAAAGGCAAATCAGCGCTACAAAGAAGTCTCGCTTCCCATCGGTCAAAAGGGCCATGCTGAATAAAGTGTCAAAACCAGAAATGCAGGACAGGCCATGGAGAAACGGGAGCCTGGCTACGCTGATGGGCGGGATGTAAATTGCCAACAGCCACTCTGGAGAAGTGCACGGTGTGTCCTGAAACATCTAAAAAACTGAGCTTAGGGAGCATAGGGCACATCCACTCATGGGCGTATAAATTGGGAAAACTAAAAATCAGCAAGACACAGGCACCCCAAAGTTTAGGGCTGCTCTGTTGACAAGAATCTCCACTTCGTTACACCTTAAATATCCCAGGAAAGAGAAAAATGGATAAAGAAGTTGTGGTCCTTATGTACAATGGAATATCACTCAGGCATGAAATCAACGTCATAAGGCCAGTAGCAGCATGATGATTGGATTTAGGTACGACGATTCTAAGTGAAATAAGTCACACAGAAAAAGACACTTATCATAAGATATGACTTATAGAGGGAATGTAAAACCCGCTACCCTTGAACTGAATTACAAAACAGAATAGAGTCACACGTTTAGAAAACACACTATGGCTGCTTAACGGGAAAGGTGAGGTGGGGTGATGCATACAACAAGGGTTTCAAATTATCTCAGATACCGTTCCATAAACCCAATATGTAATAGACAAGCCCTACTCCTTCCTCAATGAATTGGACTCAACACCCCCAATTCACCGCCCAAGAATATATCTGACTAGTAAGAATCTTGAAACCTATGCATTGATATCTCTCTGTAAGTGAGTCAAGTGGGTGTAAAGCGGCAAAATCACAGCAGTGAAAAGCAGGTAAACCCCATTATAAAAATCAATTACTTTTAAAAACCCGTGAAACAAAGACAGTGAAAGAGATAGAAATACTTACAAAATTCGTTCAGCGGCTGTAATGCCACCTGGATTGACCATATCTAGACCCACAGCTGATTGAGACATAAGGGTGGACACTCTTGGGGCTGAGAGGTTTGGTGAGGTTGGGTGAGCAAACGCAGACCCTATAAAGTAATACTGCGTGGTACCCATCCCATGGGTCCCAAATCTCCAGGTTCAAGGGCATCTTCCTACATCGAAAACATGCATGAGAAACCCAGAAGATGGTACACCGTGTGATCGGGAAAGGTTTCTAAAACGCACCTCATTTCTCATCTCCTTGTGCTCGGGTTCGCCATTCCAGCCGCTTTACTAGCAATCTCCCTCCTTGGAGAATCAGCACCTTTAACCTCCTGTTCCGTACAGCTTGCAATTTGTCCTGAGGATGAAAGGGAAGAGGGGGAACCAATGAGAGACTAGCTCCAGGTGTTGGGACAGGCAGAGGTCACTCTATTTTCCCATCAGGAAGAAGAATTAACCACAGGCTCAGCCTGCCGCCTGGGACCAGAATAGGGCCTGAAGCAATCCTGCGCTTTTGCGGCCAGCGCCCAAGAAAGCGAGTTGAAAAATGGAGCTCAGGGGCACTGCAATTCACAAACCTGCAGACTTATAAATGATGACTCTCGTCCACAAATATATTGATGGAAGGCAACGAAGAGGATTTGAAAGCAAGGCAGAATTGCAGGAAACAGATTTCAGGAGGGAGATTCGAATCGCCTTTAAAGCACAGGAAAAGCGGCAAAACCTCGACAATGATGCCCTTGGCCAAAAAGGGCGTATGCGTTTTTTCCTGAATATATTCAGGAAAAAACGCATACGCCCTTTTTGGCCAACCAAGCAACCTGGAAAGGCAAATCAGCGCTACAAAGAAGTCTCGCTTCCCATCGGTCAAAAGGGCCATGCTGAATAAAGTGTCAAAACCAGAAATGCAGGACAGGCCATGGAGAAACGGGAGCCTGGCTACGCTGATGGGCGGGATGTAAATTGCCAACAGCCACTCTGGAGAAGTGCACGGTGTGTCCTGAAACATCTAAAAAACTCAGCTTAGGGAGCATAGGGCACATCCACTCATGGGCGTATAAATTGGGAAAACTAAAAATCAGCAAGACACAGGCACCCCAAAGTTTAGGGCTGCTCTGTTGACAAGAATCTCCACTTCGTTACACCTTAAATATCCCAGGAAAGAGAAAAATGGATAAAGAAGTTGTGGTCCTTATGTACAATGGAATATCACTCAGGCATGAAATCAACATCATAAGGCTAGTAGCAGCCTGATGATTGGATTTAGGTACGACTATTCTAAGTGAAATAAGTCACACAGAAAAAGACACTTATCATAAGATATGACTTATAGAGGGAATGTAAAAACCGCTACCCTTGAACGGAATTACAAAACAGAATAGAGTCACACGTTTAGAAAACACACTATGGCTGCTTAACGGGAAAGGCGAGGTGGGGTGATGCATACAACAAGGGTTTCAAATTATCTCAGATACCGTTCCATAAACCCAATATGTAATAGACAAGCCCTACTCCTTCCTCAATGAATTGGACTCAACACCCCCAATTCACCGCCCAAGAATATATGTGACTAGTAAGAATCTTGAAACCTATGCATTGATATCTCTCTGTAAGTGAGTCAAGTGGGTGTAAAGCGGCAAAATCACAGCAGTGAAAAGCAGGTAAACCCCATTATAAAAATCAATTACTTTTAAAAACCCGTGAAACAAAGACAGTGAAAGAGAGAGAAATTCTTACAAAATTCGTTCAGCGGCTGTAATGCCACCTGGATTGACCATATCTAGACCCACAGCTGATTGAGACATAAGGGTGGACACTCTTGGGGCTGAGAGGTTTGGTGAGGTTGGGTGAGCAAACGCAGACCCTATAAAGTAATACTGCGTGGTACCCATCCCATGGGTCCAAAATCTCCAGGTTCAAGGGCATCTTCCTACATCGAAAACATTCATGAGAAACCCAGAAGATGGTACACCGTGTGATCGGGAAAGGTTTCTAAAACGCACCTCATTTCTCATCTCCTTGTGCTCGGGTTCGCCATTCCAGCCGCTTTACTAGCAATCTCCCTCCTTGGAGAATCAGCACCTTTAACCTCCTGTTCCGTACAGCTTGCAATTTGTCCTGAGGATGAAAGGGAAGAGGGGGAACCAATGAGAGACTAGCTCCAGGTGTTGGGACAGGCACAGGTCACTCTATTTTCCCCTCAAGAAGAAGAATTAACCACAGGCTCAGCCTGCCGCCTGGGACCAGAATAGGGCCTGAAGCAATCCTGCGCTTTTGCGGCGAGCTCCCAAGAAAGCGAGTTGAAAAATGGAGCTCAGGGACACTGCAATTCACAAACCTGCAGACTTATAAATGATGACTCTCGTCCACAAATATATTGAGGGAAGGCAACGAAGAGGATTTGAAAGCAAGGCAGAATTGCAGGAAACAGATTTCAGGAGGGAGATTCGAATCGCCTTTAAAGCACAGGAAAAGCGGCAAAACCTCGACAATGATGCCCTTGGCCAAAAAGGGCGTATGCGTTTTTTCCTGAATATATTCAGGAAAAAACGCATACGCCCTTTTTGGCCAACCAAGCAACCTGGAAAGGCAAATCAGCGCTACAAAGAAGTCTCGCTTCCCATCGGTCAAAAGGGCCATGCTGAATAAAGTGTCAAAACCAGAAATGCAGGACAGGCCATGGAGAAACGGGAGCCTGGCTACGCTGATGAGCGGGATGTAAATTGCCAACAGCCACTCTGGAGAAGTGCACGGTGTGTCCTGAAACATCTAAAAAACTCAGCTTAGGGAGCATAGGGCACATCCACTCATGGGCGTATAAATTGGGAAAACTAAAAATCAGCAAGACACAGGCACCCCAAAGTTTAGGGCTGCTCTGTTGACAAGAATCTCCACTTCGTTACACCTTAAATATCCCAGGAAAGAGAAAAATGGATAAAGAAGTTGTGGTCCTTATGTACAATGGAATATCACTCAGCCATGAAATCGACGTCATAAGGCTAGTAGCAGCATGATGATTGGATTTAGGTACGACGATTCTAAGTGAAATAAGTCACACAGAAAAAGGCACTTATCATAAGATACGACTTATAGAGGGAATGTAAAAACCGCTACCCTTGAACTGAATTACAAAACAGAATAGAGTCACACGTTTAGAAAACACACTATGGCTGCTTAACGGGAAAGGTGAGGTGGGGTGATGCATACAACAAGGGTTTCAAATTATCTCAGATACCGTTCCATAAACCCAATATGTAATAGACAAGCCCTACTCCTTCCTCAATGAATTGGACTCAACACCCCCAATTCACCGCCCAAGAATATATCTGACTAGTAAGAATCTTGAAACCTATGCATTGATATCTCTCTGTAAGTGAGTCAAGTGGGTGTAAAGCGGCAAAATCACAGCAGTGAAAAGCAGGTAAACCCCATTATAAAAATCAATTACTTTTAAAAACCCGTGAAACAAAGACAGTGAAAGAGAGAGAAATTCTTACAAAATTCGTTCAGCGGCTGTAATGCCACCTGGATTGACCATATCTAGACCCACAGCTGATTGAGACATAAGGGTGGACACTCTTGGGGCTGAGAGGTTTGGTGAGGTTGGGTGAGCAAACGCAGACCCTTTAAAGTAATACTGCGTGGTACCCATCCCATGGGTCCCAAATCTCCAGGTTCAAGGGCATCTTCCTACATCGAAAACATGCATGAGAAACCCAGAAGATGGTACACCGTGTGATCGGGAAAGGTTTCTAAAACGCACCTCATTTCTCATCTCCTTGTGCTCGGGTTCGCCATTCCAGCCGCTTTACTAGCAATCTCCCTCCTTGGAGAATCAGCACCTTTAACCTCCTGTTCCGTACAGCTTGCAATTTGTCCTGAGGATGAAAGGGAAGAGGGGGAACCAATGAGAGACTAGCTCCAGGTGTTGGGAGAGGCAGAGGTCACTCTATTTTCCCATCAGGAAGAAGAATTAACCACAGGCTTAGCCTGCCGCCTGTGACCAGAATAGGGCCTAAAGCAATCCTGCGCTTTTGCGGCCAGCGCCCAAGAAAGCGAGTTGAAAAATGGAGCTCAGGGGCACTGCAATTCACAAACCTGCAGACTTATAAATGATGACTCTCGTCCACAAATATATTGAGGGAAGGCAACGAAGAGGATTTGAAAGCAAGGCAGAATTGCAGGAAACAGATTTCAGTTGGGAGATTCGAATCGCCTTTAAAGCACAGGAAAAGCGGCAAAACCTCGACAATGATGCCCTTGGCCAAAAAGGGCGTATGCGTTTTTTCCTGAATATATTCAGGAAAAAACGCATACGCCCTTTTTGGCCAACCAAGCAACCTGGAAAGGCAAATCAGCGCTACAAAGAAGTCTCGCTTCCCATCGGTCAAAAGGGCCATGCTGAATAAAGTGTCAAAACCAGAAATGCAGGACAGGCCATGGAGAAACGGGAGCCTGGCTACGCTGATGGGCGGGATGTAAATTGCCAACAGCCACTCTGGAGAAGTGCACGGTGTGTCCTGAAACATCTAAAAAACTGAGCTTAGGGAGCATAGGGCACATCCACTCATGGGCGTATAAATTGGGAAAACTAAAAATCAGCAAGACACAGGCACCCCAAAGTTTAGGGCTGCTCTGTTGACAAGAATCTCCACTTCGTTACACCTTAAATATCCCAGGAAAGAGAAAAATGGATAAAGAAGTTGTGGTCCTTATGTACAATGGAATATCACTCAGCCATGAAATCAACGTCATAAGGCTAGTAGCAGCATGATGATTGGATTTAGGTACGACGATTCTAAGTGAAATAAGTCACACAGAAAAAGGCACTTATCATAAGATACGACTTATAGAGGGAATGTAAAAACCGCTACCCTTGAACTGAATTACAAAACAGAATAGAGTCACACGTTCAGAAAACACACTATGGCTGCTTAACGGGAAAGGCGAGGTGGGGTGATGCATACAACAAGGGTTTCAAATTATCTCAGATACCGTTCCATAAACCCAATATGTAATAGACAAGCCCTACTCCTTCCTCAATGAATTGGACTCAACACCCCCAATTCACCGCCCAAGAATATATGTGACTAGTAAGAATCTTGAAACCTATGCATTGATATCTCTCTGTAAGTGAGTCAAGTGGGTGTAAAGCGGCAAAATCACAGCAGTGAAAAGCAGGTAAACCCCATTATAAAAATCAATTACTTTTAAAAACCCGTGAAACAAAGACAGTGAAAGAGAGAGAAATTCTTACAAAATTCGTTCAGCAGCTGTAATGCCACCTGGATTGACCATATCTAGACCCACAGCTGATTGAGACATAAGGGTGGACACTCTTGGGGCTGAGAGGTTTGGTGAGGTTGGGTGAGCAAACGCAGACCCTATAAAGTAATACTGCGTGGTACCCATCCCATGGGTCCAATATCTCCAGGTTCAAGGGCATCTTCCTACATCGAAAACATTCATGAGAAACCCAGAAGATGGTACACCGTGTGATCGGGAAAGGTTTCTAAAACGCACCTCATTTCTCATCTCCTTGTGCTCGGGTTCGCCATTCCAGCCGCTTTACTAGCAATCTCCCTCCTTGGAGAATCAGCACCTTTAACCTCCTGTTCCGTACAGCTTGCAATTTGTCCTGAGGATGAAAGGGAAGAGTGGGAACCAATGAGAGACTAGCTCTAGGTGTTGGGACAGGCACAGGTCACTCTATTTTCCCCTCAAGAAGAAGAATTAACCACAGGCTCAGCCTGCCGCCTGGGACCAGAATAGGGCCTGAAGCAATCCTGCGCTTTTGCGGCCAGCTCCCAAGAAAGCGAGTTGAAAAATGGAGCTCAGGGACACTGCAATTCACAAACCTGCAGACTTATAAATGATGACTCTCGTCCACAAATATATTGAGGGAAGGCAACGAAGAGGATTTGAAAGCAAGGCAGAATTGCAGGAAACAGATTTCAGGAGGGAGATTCGAATCGCCTTTAAAGCACAGGAAAAGCGGCAAAACCTCGACAATGATGCCCTTGGCCAAAAAGGGCATATGCGTTTTTTCCTGAATATATTCAGGAAAAAACGCATACGCCCTTTTTGGCCAACCAAGCAACCTGGAAAGGCAAATCAGCGCTACAAAGAAGTCTCGCTTCCCATCGGTCAAAAGGGCCATGCTGAATAAAGTGTCAAAACCAGAAATGCAGGACAGGCCATGGAGAAACGGGAGCCTGGCTACGCTGATGAGCGGGATGTAAATTGCCAACAGCCACTCTGGAGAAGTGCACGGTGTGTCCTGAAACATCTAAAAAACTCAGCTTAGGGAGCATAGGGCACATCCACTCATGGGCGTATAAATTGGGAAAACTAAAAATCAGCAAGACACAGGCACCCCAAAGTTTAGGGCTGCTCTGTTGACAAGAATCTCCACTTCGTTACACCTTAAATATCCCAGGAAAGAGAAAAATGGATAAAGAAGTTGTGGTCCTTATGTACAATGGAATATCACTCAGCCATGAAATCAACGTCATAAGGCTAGTAGCAGCATGATGATTGGATTTAGGTACGACGATTCTAAGTGAAATAAGTCACACAGAAAAAGGCACTTATCATAAGATACGACTTATAGAGGGAATGTAACAACCGCTACCCTTGAACTGAATTACAAAACAGAATAGAGTCACACGTTTAGAAAACACACTATGGCTGCTTAACGGGAAAGGTGAGGTGGGGTGATGCATACAACAAGGGTTTCAAATTATCTCAGATACCGTTCCATAAACCCAATATGTAATAGACAAGCCCTACTCCTTCCTCAATGAATTGGACTCAACACCCCCAATTCACCGCCCAAGAATATATCTGACTAGTAAGAATCTTGAAACCTATGCATTGATATCTCTCTGTAAGTGAGTCAAGTGGGTGTAAAGCGGCAAAATCACAGCAGTGAAAAGCAGGTAAACCCCATTATAAAAATCAATTACTTTTAAAAACCCGTGAAACAAAGACAGTGAAAGAGAGAGAAATTCTTACAAAATTCGTTCAGCGGCTGTAATGCCACGTGGATTGACCATATCTAGACCCACAGCTGATTGAGACATAAGGGTGGACACTCTTGGGGCTGAGAGGTTTGGTGAGGTTGGGTGAGCAAACGCAGACCCTTTAAAGTAATACTGCGTGGTACCCATCCCATGGGTCCCAAATCTCCAGGTTCAAGGGCATCTTCCTACATCGAAAACATGCATGAGAAACCCAGAAGATGGTACACCGTGTGATCGGAAAAGGTTTCTAAAACGCACCTCATTTCTCATCTCCTTGTGCTCGGGTTCGCCATTCCAGCCGCTTTACTAGCAATCTCCCTCCTTGGAGAATCAGCACCTTTAACCTCCTGTTCCGTACAGCTTGCAATTTGTCCTGAGGATGAAAGGGAAGAGGGGGAACCAATGAGAGACTAGCTCCAGGTGTTGGGACAGGCAGAGGTCACTCTATTTTCCCATCAGGAAGAAGAATTAACCACAGGCTCAGCCTGCCGCCTGGGACCAGAATAGGGCCTGAAGCAATCCTGCGCTTTTGCGGCCAGCGCCCAAGAAAGCGAGTTGAAAAATGGAGCTCAGGGGCACTGCAATTCACAAACCTGCAGACTTATAAATGATGACTCTCGTCCACAAATATATTGCGGGAAGGCAACGAAGAGGATTTGAAAGCAAGGCAGAATTGCAGGAAACAGATTTCAGGAGGGAGATTCGAATCGCCTTTAAAGCACAGGAAAAGCGGCAAAACCTCGACAATGATGCCCTTGGCCAAAAAGGGCGTATGCGTTTTTTCCTGAATATATTCAGGAAAAAACGCATACGCCCTTTTTGGCCAACCAAGCAACCTGGAAAGGCAAATCAGCGCTACAAAGAAGTCTCGCTTCCCATCGGTCAAAAGGGCCATGCTGAATAAAGTGTCAAAACCAGAAATGCAGGACAGGCCATGGAGAAACGGGAGCCTGGCTACGCTGATGGGCGGGATGTAAATTGCCAACAGCCACTCTGGAGAAGTGCACGGTGTGTCCTGAAACATCTAAAAAACTGAGCTTAGGGAGCATAGGGCACATCCACTCATGGGCGTATAAATTGGGAAAACTAAAAATCAGCAAGACACAGGCACCCCAAAGTTTAGGGCTGCTCTGTTGACAAGAATCTCCACTTCGTTACACCTTAAATATCCCAGGAAAGAGAAAAATGGATAAAGAAGTTGTGGTCCTTATGTACAATGGAATATCACTCAGCCATGAAATCAACATCATAAGGCTAGTAGCAGCATGATGATTGGATTTAGGTACGACGATTCTAAGTGAAATAAGTCACACAGAAAAAGACACTTATCATAATATATGACTTATAGAGGGAATGTAAAAACCGCTACCCTTGAACTGAATTACAAAACAGAATAGAGTCACACGTTTAGAAAACACACTATGGCTGCTTAACGGGAAAGGTGAGTTGGGGTGATGCATACAACAAGGGTTTCAAATTATCTCAGATACCGTTCCATAAACCCAATATGTAATAGACAAGCCCTACTCCTTCCTCAATGAATTGGACTCAACACCCCCAATTCACCGCCCAAGAATATATCTGACTAGTAAGAATCTTGAAACCTATGCATTGATATCTCTCTGTAAGTGAGTCAAGTGGGTGTAAAGCGGCAAAATCACAGCAGTGAAAAGCAGGTAAACCCCATTATAAAAATCAATTACTTTTAAAAACCCGTGAAACAAAGACAGTGAAAGAGAGAGAAATACTTACAAAATTCGTTCAGCGGCTGTAATGCCACCTGGATTGACCATATCTAGACCCACAGCTGATTGAGACATAAGGGTGGACACTCTTGGGGCTGAGAGGTTTGGTGAGGTTGGGTGAGCAAACGCAGACCCTTTAAAGTAATACTGCGTGGTACCCATCCCATGGGTCCCAAATCTCCAGGTTCAAGGGCATCTTCCTACATCGAAAACATGCATGAGAAACCCAGAAGATGGTACACCGTGTGATCGGGAAAGGTTTCTAAAACGCACCTCATTTCTCATCTCCTTGTGCTCGGGTTCGCCATTCCAGCCGCTTTACTAGCAATCTCCCTCCTTGGAGAATCAGCACCTTTAACCTCCTGTTCCGTACAGCTTGCAATTTGTCCTGAGGATGAACGGGAAGAGGGGGAACAAATGAGAGACTAGCTCTAGGTGTTGGGACAGGCACAGGTCACTCTATTTTCCCCTCAAGAAGAAGAATTAACCACAGGCTCAGCCTGCCGCCTGGGACCAGAATAGGGCCTGAAGCAATCCTGCGCTTTTGCGGCCAGCTCCCAAGAAAGCGAGTTGAAAAATGGAGCTCAGGGGCACTGCAATTCACAAACCTGCAGACTTATAAATGATGACTCTCGTCCACAAATATATTGAGGGAAGGCAACGAAGAGGATTTGAAAGCAAGGCAGAATTGCAGGAAACAGATTTCAGGAGGGAGATTCGAATCGCCTTTAAAGCACAGGAAAAGCGGCAAAACCTCGACAATGATGCCCTTGGCCAAAAAGGGCGTATGCGTTTTTTCCTGAATATATTCAGGAAAAAACGCATACGCCCTTTTTGGCCAACCAAGCAACCTGGAAAGGCAAATCAGCGCTACAAAGAAGTCTCGCTTCCCATCGGTGAAAAGGGCCATGCTGAATAAAGTGTCAAAACCAGAAATGCAGGACAGGCCATGGAGAAACGGGAGCCTGGCTACGCTGATGAGCGGGATGTAAATTGCCAACAGCCACTCTGGAGAAGTGCACGGTGTGTCCTGAAACATCTAAAAAACTGAGCTTAGGGAGCATAGGGCACATCCACTCATGGGCGTATAAATTGGGAAAACTAAAAATCAGGAAGACACAGGCACCCCAAAGTTTAGGGCTGCTCTGTTGACAAGAATCTCCACTTCGTTACACCTTAAATATCCCAGGAAAGAGAAAAATGGATAAAGAAGTTGTGGTCCTTATGTACAATGGAATATCACTCAGGCATGAAATCAACGTCATAAGGCTAGTAGCAGCATGATGATTGGATTTAGGTACGACGATTCTAAGTGAAATAAGTCACACAGAAAAAGGCACTTATCATAAGATACGACTTATAGAGGGAATGTAAAAACCGCTACCCTTGAACTGAATTACAAAACAGAATAGAGTCACACGTTTAGAAAACACACTATGGCTGCTTAACGGGAAAGGTGAGGTGGGGTGATGCATACAACAAGGGTTTCAAATTATCTCACATACCGTTCCATAAACCCAATATGTAATAGACAAGCCCTACTCCTTCCTCAATGAATTGGACTCAACACCCCCAATTCACCGCCCAAGAATATATCTGACTAGTAAGAATCTTGAAACCTATGCATTGATATCTCTCTGTAAGTGAGTCAAGTGGGTGTAAAGCGGCAAAATCACAGCAGTGAAAAGCAGGTAAACCCCATTATAAAAATCAATTACTTTTAAAAACCCGTGAAACAAAGACAGTGAAAGAGAGAGAAATTCTTACAAAATTCGTTCAGCGGCTGTAATGCCACCTGGATTGACCATATCTAGACCCACAGCTGATTGAGACATAAGGGTGGACACTCTTGGGGCTGAGAGTTTTGGTGAGGTTGGGTGAGCAAACGCAGACCCTTTAAAGTAATACTGCGTGGTACCCATCCCATGGGTCCCAAATCTCCAGGTTCAAGGGCATCTTCCTACATCGAAAACATGCATGAGAAACCCAGAAGATGGTACACCGTGTGATCGGGAAAGGTTTCTAAAACGCACCTCATTTCTCATATCCTTGTGCTCGGGTTCGCCATTCCAGCCGCTTTACTAGCAATCTCCCTCCTTGGAGAATCAGCACCTTTAACCTCCTGTTCCGTACAGCTTGCAATTTGTCCTGAGGATGAAAGGGAAGAGGGGGAACCAATGAGAGACTAGCTCCAGGTGTTGGGACAGGCAGAGGTCACTCTATTTTCCCATCAGGAAGAAGAATTAACCACAGGCTCAGCCTGCCGCCTGGGACCAGAATAGGGCCTGAAGCAATCCTGCACTTTTGCGGCCAGCGCCCAAGAAAGCGAGTTGAAAAATGGAGCTCAGGGGCACTGCAATTCACAAACCTGCAGACTTATAAATGATGACTCTCGTCCACAAATATATTGAGGGAAGGCAACGAAGAGGATTTGAAAGCAAGGCAGAATTGCAGGAAACAGATTTCAGGAGGGAGATTCGAATCGCCTTTAAAGCACAGGAAAAGCGGCAAAACCTCGACAATGATGCCCTTGGCCAAAAAGGGCGTATGCGTTTTTTCCTGAATATATTCAGGAAAAAACGCATACGCCCTTTTTGGCCAACCAAGCAACCTGGAAAGGCAAATCAGCGCTACAAAGAAGTCTCGCTTCCCATCGGTCAAAAGGGCCATGCTGAATAAAGTGTCAAAACCAGAAATGCAGGACAGGCCATGGAGAAACGGGAGCCTGGCTACGCTGATGGGCGGGATGTAAATTGCCAACAGCCACTCTGGAGAAGTGCACGGTGTGTCCTGAAACATCTAAAAAACTGAGCTTAGGGAGCATAGGGCACATCCACTCATTGGCGTATAAATTGGGAAAACTAAAAATCAGCAAGACACAGGCACCCCAAAGTTTAGGGCTGCTCTGTTGACAAGAATCTCCACTTCGTTACACCTTAAATATCCCAGGAAAGAGAAAAATGGATAAAGAAGTTGTGGTCCTTATGTACAATGGAATATCACTCAGGCATGAAATCAACGTCATAAGGCCAGTAGCAGCATGATGATTGGATTTAGGTACGACGATTCTAAGTGAAATAAGTCACACAGAAAAAGACACTTATCATAAGATATGACTTATAGAGGGAATGTAAAACCCGCTACCCTTGAACTGAATTACAAAACAGAATAGAGTCACACGTTTAGAAAACACACTATGGCTGCTTAACGGGAAAGGTGAGGTGGGGTGATGCATACAACAAGGGTTTCAAATTATCTCAGATACCGTTCCATAAACCCAATATGTAATAGACAAGCCCTACTCCTTCCTCAATGAATTGGACTCAACACCCCCAATTCACCGCCCAAGAATATATCTGACTAGTAAGAATCTTGAAACCTATGCATTGATATCTCTCTGTAAGTGAGTCAAGTGGGTGTAAAGCGGCAAAATCACAGCAGTGAAAAGCAGGTAAACCCCATTATAAAAATCAATTACTTTTAAAAACCCGTGAAACAAAGACAGTGAAAGAGAGAGAAATACTTACAAAATTCGTTCAGCGGCTGTAATGCCACCTGGATTGACCATATCTAGACCCACAGCTGATTGAGACATAAGGGTGGACACTCTTGGGGCTGAGAGGTTTGGTGAGGTTGGGTGAGCAAACGCAGACCCTTTAAAGTAATACTGCGTGGTACCCATCCCATGGGTCCCAAATCTCCAGGTTCAAGGGCATCTTCCTACATCGAAAACATGCATGAGAAACCCAGAAGATGGTACACCGTGTGATCGGGAAAGGTTTCTAAAACGCACCTCATTTCTCATCTCCTTGTGCTCGGGTTCGCCATTCCAGCCGCTTTACTAGCAATCTCCCTCCTTGGAGAATCAGCACCTTTAACCTCCTGTTCCGTACAGCTTGCAATTTGTCCTGAGGATGAACGGGAAGAGGGGGAACAAATGAGAGACTAGCTCTAGGTGTTGGGACAGGCACAGGTCACTCTATTTTCCCCTCAAGAAGAAGAATTAACCACAGGCTCAGCCTGCCGCCTGGGACCAGAATAGGGCCTGAAGCAATCCTGCGCTTTTGCGGCCAGCTCCCAAGAAAGCGAGTTGAAAAATGGAGCTCAGGGGCACTGCAATTCACAAACCTGCAGACTTATAAATGATGACTCTCGTCCACAAATATATTGAGGGAAGGCAACGAAGAGGATTTGAAAGCAAGGCAGAATTGCAGGAAACAGATTTCAGGAGGGAGATTCGAATCGCCTTTAAAGCACAGGAAAAGCGGCAAAACCTCGACAATGATGCCCTTGGCCAAAAAGGGCGTATGCGTTTTTTCCTGAATATATTCAGGAAAAAACGCATACGCCCTTTTTGGCCAACCAAGCAACCTGGAAAGGCAAATCAGCGCTACAAAGAAGTCTCGCTTCCCATCGGTGAAAAGGGCCATGCTGAATAAAGTGTCAAAACCAGAAATGCAGGACAGGCCATGGAGAAACGGGAGCCTGGCTACGCTGATGAGCGGGATGTAAATTGCCAACAGCCACTCTGGAGAAGTGCACGGTGTGTCCTGAAACATCTAAAAAACTGAGCTTAGGGAGCATAGGGCACATCCACTCATGGGCGTATAAATTGGGAAAACTAAAAATCAGGAAGACACAGGCACCCCAAAGTTTAGGGCTGCTCTGTTGACAAGAATCTCCACTTCGTTACACCTTAAATATCCCAGGAAAGAGAAAAATGGATAAAGAAGTTGTGGTCCTTATGTACAATGGAATATCACTCAGGCATGAAATCAACGTCATAAGGCTAGTAGCAGCATGATGATTGGATTTAGGTACGACGATTCTAAGTGAAATAAGTCACACAGAAAAAGGCACTTATCATAAGATACGACTTATAGAGGGAATGTAAAAACCGCTACCCTTGAACTGAATTACAAAACAGAATAGAGTCACACGTTTAGAAAACACACTATGGCTGCTTAACGGGAAAGGTGAGGTGGGGTGATGCATACAACAAGGGTTTCAAATTATCTCACATACCGTTCCATAAACCCAATATGTAATAGACAAGCCCTACTCCTTCCTCAATGAATTGGACTCAACACCCCCAATTCACCGCCCAAGAATATATCTGACTAGTAAGAATCTTGAAACCTATGCATTGATATCTCTCTGTAAGTGAGTCAAGTGGGTGTAAAGCGGCAAAATCACAGCAGTGAAAAGCAGGTAAACCCCATTATAAAAATCAATTACTTTTAAAAACCCGTGAAACAAAGACAGTGAAAGAGAGAGAAATTCTTACAAAATTCGTTCAGCGGCTGTAATGCCACCTGGATTGACCATATCTAGACCCACAGCTGATTGAGACATAAGGGTGGACACTCTTGGGGCTGAGAGTTTTGGTGAGGTTGGGTGAGCAAACGCAGACCCTTTAAAGTAATACTGCGTGGTACCCATCCCATGGGTCCCAAATCTCCAGGTTCAAGGGCATCTTCCTACATCGAAAACATGCATGAGAAACCCAGAAGATGGTACACCGTGTGATCGGGAAAGGTTTCTAAAACGCACCTCATTTCTCATATCCTTGTGCTCGGGTTCGCCATTCCAGCCGCTTTACTAGCAATCTCCCTCCTTGGAGAATCAGCACCTTTAACCTCCTGTTCCGTACAGCTTGCAATTTGTCCTGAGGATGAAAGGGAAGAGGGGGAACCAATGAGAGACTAGCTCCAGGTGTTGGGACAGGCAGAGGTCACTCTATTTTCCCATCAGGAAGAAGAATTAACCACAGGCTCAGCCTGCCGCCTGGGACCAGAATAGGGCCTGAAGCAATCCTGCACTTTTGCGGCCAGCGCCCAAGAAAGCGAGTTGAAAAATGGAGCTCAGGGGCACTGCAATTCACAAACCTGCAGACTTATAAATGATGACTCTCGTCCACAAATATATTGAGGGAAGGCAACGAAGAGGATTTGAAAGCAAGGCAGAATTGCAGGAAACAGATTTCAGGAGGGAGATTCGAATCGCCTTTAAAGCACAGGAAAAGCGGCAAAACCTCGACAATGATGCCCTTGGCCAAAAAGGGCGTATGCGTTTTTTCCTGAATATATTCAGGAAAAAACGCATACGCCCTTTTTGGCCAACCAAGCAACCTGGAAAGGCAAATCAGCGCTACAAAGAAGTCTCGCTTCCCATCGGTCAAAAGGGCCATGCTGAATAAAGTGTCAAAACCAGAAATGCAGGACAGGCCATGGAGAAACGGGAGCCTGGCTACGCTGATGGGCGGGATGTAAATTGCCAACAGCCACTCTGGAGAAGTGCACGGTGTGTCCTGAAACATCTAAAAAACTGAGCTTAGGGAGCATAGGGCACATCCACTCATTGGCGTATAAATTGGGAAAACTAAAAATCAGCAAGACACAGGCACCCCAAAGTTTAGGGCTGCTCTGTTGACAAGAATCTCCACTTCGTTACACCTTAAATATCCCAGGAAAGAGAAAAATGGATAAAGAAGTTGTGGTCCTTATGTACAATGGAATATCACTCAGGCATGAAATCAACGTCATAAGGCCAGTAGCAGCATGATGATTGGATTTAGGTACGACGATTCTAAGTGAAATAAGTCACACAGAAAAAGACACTTATCATAAGATATGACTTATAGAGGGAATGTAAAACCCGCTACCCTTTAACTGAATTACAAAACAGAATAGAGTCACACGTTTAGAAAACACACTATGGCTGCTTAACGGGAAAGGTGAGGTGGGGTGATGCATACAACAAGGGTTTCAAATTATCTCAGATACCGTTCCATAAACCCAATATGTAATAGACAAGCCCTACTCCTTCCTCAATGAATTGGACTCAACACCCCCAATTCACCGCCCAAGAATATATCTGACTAGTAAGAATCTTGAAACCTATGCATTGATATCTCTCTGTAAGTGAGTCAAGTGGGTGTAAAGCGGCAAAATCACAGCAGTGAAAAGCAGGTAAACCCCATTATAAAAATCAATTACTTTTAAAAACCCGTGAAACAAAGACAGTGAAAGAGAGAGAAATACTTACAAAATTCGTTCAGCGGCTGTAATGCCACCTGGATTGACCATATCTAGACCCACAGCTGATTGAGACATAAGGGTGGACACTCTTGGGGCTGAGAGGTTTGGTGAGGTTGGGTGAGCAAACGCAGACCCTATAAAGTAATACTGCGTGGTACCCATCCCATGGGTCCCAAATCTCCAGGTTCAAGGGCATCTTCCTACATCGAAAACATGCATGAGAAACCCAGAAGATGGTACACCGTGTGATCGGGAAAGGTTTCTAAAACGCACCTCATTTCTCATCTCCTTGTGCTCGGGTTCGCCATTCCAGCCGCTTTACTAGCAATCTCCCTCCTTGGAGAATCAGCACCTTTAACCTCCTGTTCCGTACAGCTTGCAATTTGTCCTGAGGATGAAAGGGAAGAGGGGGAACCAATGAGAGACTAGCTCCAGGTGTTGGGACAGGCAGAGGTCACTCTATTTTCCCATCAGGAAGAAGAATTAACCACAGGCTCAGCCTGCCGCCTGGGACCAGAATAGGGCCTGAAGCAATCCTGCGCTTTTGCGGCCAGCGCCCAAGAAAGCGAGTTGAAAAATGGAGCTCAGGGGCACTGCAATTCACAAACCTGCAGACTTATAAATGATGACTCTCGTCCACAAATATATTGAGGGAAGGCAACGAAGAGGATTTGAAAGCAAGGCAGAATTGCAGGAAACAGATTTCAGGAGGGAGATTCGAATCGCCTTTAAAGCACAGGAAAAGCGGCAAAACCTCGACAATGATGCCCTTGGCCAAAAAGGGCGTATGCGTTTTTTCCTGAATATATTCAGGAAAAAACGCATACGCCCTTTTTGGCCAACCAAGCAACCTGGAAAGGCAAATCAGCGCTACAAAGAAGTCTCGCTTCCCATCGGTCAAAAGGGCCATGCTGAATAAAGTGTCAAAACCAGAAATGCAGGACAGGCCATGGAGAAACGGGAGCCTGGCTACGCTGATGGGCGGGATGTAAATTGCCAACAGCCACTCTGGAGAAGTGCACGGTGTGTCCTGAAACATCTAAAAAACTCAGCTTAGGGAGCATAGGGCACATCCACTCATGGGCGTATAAATTGGGAAAACTAAAAATCAGCAAGACACAGGCACCCCAAAGTTTAGGGCTGCTCTGTTGACAAGAATCTCCACTTCGTTACACCTTAAATATCCCAGGAAAGAGAAAAATGGATAAAGAAGTTGTGGTCCTTATGTACAATGGAATATCACTCAGGCATGAAATCAACGTCATAAGGCCAGTAGCAGCATGATGATTGGATTTAGGTACGACGATTCTAAGTGAAATAAGTCACACAGAAAAAGACACTTATCATAAGATATGACTTATAGAGGGAATGTAAAACCCGCTACCCTTGAACTGAATTACAAAACAGAATAGAGTCACACGTTTAGAAAACACACTATGGCTGCTTAACGGGAAAGGTGAGGTGGGGTGATGCATACAACAAGGGTTTCAAATTATCTCAGATACCGTTCCATAAACCCAATATGTAATAGACAAGCCCTACTCCTTCCTCAATGAATTGGACTCAACACCCCCAATTCACCGCCCAAGAATATATCTGACTAGTAAGAATCTTGAAACCTATGCATTGATATCTCTCTGTAAGTGAGTCAAGTGGGTGTAAAGCGGCAAAATCACAGCAGTGAAAAGCAGGTAAACCCCATTATAAAAATCAATTACTTTTAAAAACCCGTGAAACAAAGACAGTGAAAGAGATAGAAATACTTACAAAATTCGTTCAGCGGCTGTAATGCCACCTGGATTGACCATATCTAGACCCACAGCTGATTGAGACATAAGGGTGGACACTCTTGGGGCTGAGAGGTTTGGTGAGGTTGGGTGAGCAAACGCAGACCCTATAAAGTAATACTGCGTGGTACCCATCCCATGGGTCCCAAATCTCCAGATTCAAGGGCATCTTCCTACATCGAAAACATGCATGAGAAACCCAGAAGATGGTACACCGTGTGATCGGGAAAGGTTTCTAAAACGCACCTCATTTCTCATCTCCTTGTGCTCGGGTTCGCCATTCCAGCCGCTTTACTAGCAATCTCCCTCCTTGGAGAATCAGCACCTTTAACCTCCTGTTCCGTACAGCTTGCAATTTGTCCTGAGGATGAAAGGGAAGAGGGGGAACCAATGAGAGACTAGCTCCAGGTGTTGGGACAGGCAGAGGTCACTCTATTTTCCCATCAGGAAGAAGAATTAACCACAGGCTCAGCCTGCCGCCTGGGACCAGAATAGGGCCTGAAGCAATCCTGCGCTTTTGCGGCCAGCGCCCAAGAAAGCGAGTTGAAAAATGGAGCTCAGGGGCACTGCAATTCACAAACCTGCAGACTTATAAATGATGACTCTCGTCCACAAATATATTGATGGAAGGCAACGAAGAGGATTTGAAAGCAAGGCAGAATTGCAGGAAACAGATTTCAGGAGGGAGATTCGAATCGCCTTTAAAGCACAGGAAAAGCGGCAAAACCTCGACAATGATGCCCTTGGCCAAAAAGGGCGTATGCGTTTTTTCCTGAATATATTCAGGAAAAAACGCATACGCCCTTTTTGGCCAACCAAGCAACCTGGAAAGGCAAATCAGCGCTACAAAGAAGTCTCGCTTCCCATCGGTCAAAAGGGCCATGCTGAATAAAGTGTCAAAACCAGAAATGCAGGACAGGCCATGGAGAAACGGGAGCCTGGCTACGCTGATGGGCGGGATGTAAATTGCCAACAGCCACTCTGGAGAAGTGCACGGTGTGTCCTGAAACATCTAAAAAACTCAGCTTAGGGAGCATAGGGCACATCCACTCATGGGCGTATAAATTGGGAAAACTAAAAATCAGCAAGACACAGGCACCCCAAAGTTTAGGGCTGCTCTGTTGACAAGAATCTCCACTTCGTTACACCTTAAATATCCCAGGAAAGAGAAAAATGGATAAAGAAGTTGTGGTCCTTATGTACAATGGAATATCACTCAGGCATGAAATCAACATCATAAGGCTAGTAGCAGCCTGATGATTGGATTTAGGTACGACTATTCTAAGTGAAATAAGTCACACAGAAAAAGACACTTATCATAAGATATGACTTATAGAGGGAATGTAAAAACCGCTACCCTTGAACGGAATTACAAAACAGAATAGAGTCACACGTTTAGAAAACACACTATGGCTGCTTAACGGGAAAGGCGAGGTGGGGTGATGCATACAACAAGGGTTTCAAATTATCTCAGATACCGTTCCATAAACCCAATATGTAATAGACAAGCCCTACTCCTTCCTCAATGAATTGGACTCAACACCCCCAATTCACCGCCCAAGAATATATGTGACTAGTAAGAATCTTGAAACCTATGCATTGATATCTCTCTGTAAGTGAGTCAAGTGGGTGTAAAGCGGCAAAATCACAGCAGTGAAAAGCAGGTAAACCCCATTATAAAAATCAATTACTTTTAAAAACCCGTGAAACAAAGACAGTGAAAGAGAGAGAAATTCTTACAAAATTCGTTCAGCGGCTGTAATGCCACCTGGATTGACCATATCTAGACCCACAGCTGATTGAGACATAAGGGTGGACACTCTTGGGGCTGAGAGGTTTGGTGAGGTTGGGTGAGCAAACGCAGACCCTTTAAAGTAATACTGCGTGGTACCCATCCCATGGGTCCCAAATCTCCAGGTTCAAGGGCATCTTCCTACATCGAAAACATGCATGAGAAACCCAGAAGATGGTACACCGTGTGATCGGGAAAGGTTTCTAAAACGCACCTCATTTCTCATATCCTTGTGCTCGGGTTCGCCATTCCAGCCGCTTTACTAGCAATCTCCCTCCTTGGAGAATCAGCACCTTTAACCTCCTGTTCCGTACAGCTTGCAATTTGTCCTGAGGATGAAAGGGAAGAGGGGGAACCAATGAGAGACTAGCTCCAGGTGTTGGGACAGGCAGAGGTCACTCTATTTTCCCATCAGGAAGAAGAATTAACCACAGGCTCAGCCTGCCGCCTGGGACCAGAATAGGGCCTGAAGCAATCCTGCACTTTTGCGGCCAGCGCCCAAGAAAGCGAGTTGAAAAATGGAGCTCAGGGGCACTGCAATTCACAAACCTGCAGACTTATAAATGATGACTCTCGTCCACAAATATATTGAGGGAAGGCAACGAAGAGGATTTGAAAGCAAGGCAGAATTGCAGGAAACAGATTTCAGGAGGGAGATTCGAATCGCCTTTAAAGCACAGGAAAAGCGGCAAAACCTCGACAATGATGCCCTTGGCCAAAAAGGGCGTATGCGTTTTTTCCTGAATATATTCAGGAAAAAACGCATACGCCCTTTTTGGCCAACCAAGCAACCTGGAAAGGCAAATCAGCGCTACAAAGAAGTCTCGCTTCCCATCGGTCAAAAGGGCCATGCTGAATAAAGTGTCAAAACCAGAAATGCAGGACAGGCCATGGAGAAACGGGAGCCTGGCTACGCTGATGGGCGGGATGTAAATTGCCAACAGCCACTCTGGAGAAGTGCACGGTGTGTCCTGAAACATCTAAAAAACTGAGCTTAGGGAGCATAGGGCACATCCACTCATTGGCGTATAAATTGGGAAAACTAAAAATCAGCAAGACACAGGCACCCCAAAGTTTAGGGCTGCTCTGTTGACAAGAATCTCCACTTCGTTACACCTTAAATATCCCAGGAAAGAGAAAAATGGATAAAGAAGTTGTGGTCCTTATGTACAATGGAATATCACTCAGGCATGAAATCAACGTCATAAGGCCAGTAGCAGCATGATGATTGGATTTAGGTACGACGATTCTAAGTGAAATAAGTCACACAGAAAAAGACACTTATCATAAGATATGACTTATAGAGGGAATGTAAAACCCGCTACCCTTTAACTGAATTACAAAACAGAATAGAGTCACACGTTTAGAAAACACACTATGGCTGCTTAACGGGAAAGGTGAGGTGGGGTGATGCATACAACAAGGGTTTCAAATTATCTCAGATACCGTTCCATAAACCCAATATGTAATAGACAAGCCCTACTCCTTCCTCAATGAATTGGACTCAACACCCCCAATTCACCGCCCAAGAATATATCTGACTAGTAAGAATCTTGAAACCTATGCATTGATATCTCTCTGTAAGTGAGTCAAGTGGGTGTAAAGCGGCAAAATCACAGCAGTGAAAAGCAGGTAAACCCCATTATAAAAATCAATTACTTTTAAAAACCCGTGAAACAAAGACAGTGAAAGAGAGAGAAATACTTACAAAATTCGTTCAGCGGCTGTAATGCCACCTGGATTGACCATATCTAGACCCACAGCTGATTGAGACATAAGGGTGGACACTCTTGGGGCTGAGAGGTTTGGTGAGGTTGGGTGAGCAAACGCAGACCCTATAAAGTAATACTGCGTGGTACCCATCCCATGGGTCCCAAATCTCCAGGTTCAAGGGCATCTTCCTACATCGAAAACATGCATGAGAAACCCAGAAGATGGTACACCGTGTGATCGGGAAAGGTTTCTAAAACGCACCTCATTTCTCATCTCCTTGTGCTCGGGTTCGCCATTCCAGCCGCTTTACTAGCAATCTCCCTCCTTGGAGAATCAGCACCTTTAACCTCCTGTTCCGTACAGCTTGCAATTTGTCCTGAGGATGAAAGGGAAGAGGGGGAACCAATGAGAGACTAGCTCCAGGTGTTGGGACAGGCAGAGGTCACTCTATTTTCCCATCAGGAAGAAGAATTAACCACAGGCTCAGCCTGCCGCCTGGGACCAGAATAGGGCCTGAAGCAATCCTGCGCTTTTGCGGCCAGCGCCCAAGAAAGCGAGTTGAAAAATGGAGCTCAGGGGCACTGCAATTCACAAACCTGCAGACTTATAAATGATGACTCTCGTCCACAAATATATTGAGGGAAGGCAACGAAGAGGATTTGAAAGCAAGGCAGAATTGCAGGAAACAGATTTCAGGAGGGAGATTCGAATCGCCTTTAAAGCACAGGAAAAGCGGCAAAACCTCGACAATGATGCCCTTGGCCAAAAAGGGCGTATGCGTTTTTTCCTGAATATATTCAGGAAAAAACGCATACGCCCTTTTTGGCCAACCAAGCAACCTGGAAAGGCAAATCAGCGCTACAAAGAAGTCTCGCTTCCCATCGGTCAAAAGGGCCATGCTGAATAAAGTGTCAAAACCAGAAATGCAGGACAGGCCATGGAGAAACGGGAGCCTGGCTACGCTGATGGGCGGGATGTAAATTGCCAACAGCCACTCTGGAGAAGTGCACGGTGTGTCCTGAAACATCTAAAAAACTCAGCTTAGGGAGCATAGGGCACATCCACTCATGGGCGTATAAATTGGGAAAACTAAAAATCAGCAAGACACAGGCACCCCAAAGTTTAGGGCTGCTCTGTTGACAAGAATCTCCACTTCGTTACACCTTAAATATCCCAGGAAAGAGAAAAATGGATAAAGAAGTTGTGGTCCTTATGTACAATGGAATATCACTCAGGCATGAAATCAACGTCATAAGGCCAGTAGCAGCATGATGATTGGATTTAGGTACGACGATTCTAAGTGAAATAAGTCACACAGAAAAAGACACTTATCATAAGATATGACTTATAGAGGGAATGTAAAACCCGCTACCCTTGAACTGAATTACAAAACAGAATAGAGTCACACGTTTAGAAAACACACTATGGCTGCTTAACGGGAAAGGTGAGGTGGGGTGATGCATACAACAAGGGTTTCAAATTATCTCAGATACCGTTCCATAAACCCAATATGTAATAGACAAGCCCTACTCCTTCCTCAATGAATTGGACTCAACACCCCCAATTCACCGCCCAAGAATATATCTGACTAGTAAGAATCTTGAAACCTATGCATTGATATCTCTCTGTAAGTGAGTCAAGTGGGTGTAAAGCGGCAAAATCACAGCAGTGAAAAGCAGGTAAACCCCATTATAAAAATCAATTACTTTTAAAAACCCGTGAAACAAAGACAGTGAAAGAGATAGAAATACTTACAAAATTCGTTCAGCGGCTGTAATGCCACCTGGATTGACCATATCTAGACCCACAGCTGATTGAGACATAAGGGTGGACACTCTTGGGGCTGAGAGGTTTGGTGAGGTTGGGTGAGCAAACGCAGACCCTATAAAGTAATACTGCGTGGTACCCATCCCATGGGTCCCAAATCTCCAGATTCAAGGGCATCTTCCTACATCGAAAACATGCATGAGAAACCCAGAAGATGGTACACCGTGTGATCGGGAAAGGTTTCTAAAACGCACCTCATTTCTCATCTCCTTGTGCTCGGGTTCGCCATTCCAGCCGCTTTACTAGCAATCTCCCTCCTTGGAGAATCAGCACCTTTAACCTCCTGTTCCGTACAGCTTGCAATTTGTCCTGAGGATGAAAGGGAAGAGGGGGAACCAATGAGAGACTAGCTCCAGGTGTTGGGACAGGCAGAGGTCACTCTATTTTCCCATCAGGAAGAAGAATTAACCACAGGCTCAGCCTGCCGCCTGGGACCAGAATAGGGCCTGAAGCAATCCTGCGCTTTTGCGGCCAGCGCCCAAGAAAGCGAGTTGAAAAATGGAGCTCAGGGGCACTGCAATTCACAAACCTGCAGACTTATAAATGATGACTCTCGTCCACAAATATATTGATGGAAGGCAACGAAGAGGATTTGAAAGCAAGGCAGAATTGCAGGAAACAGATTTCAGGAGGGAGATTCGAATCGCCTTTAAAGCACAGGAAAAGCGGCAAAACCTCGACAATGATGCCCTTGGCCAAAAAGGGCGTATGCGTTTTTTCCTGAATATATTCAGGAAAAAACGCATACGCCCTTTTTGGCCAACCAAGCAACCTGGAAAGGCAAATCAGCGCTACAAAGAAGTCTCGCTTCCCATCGGTCAAAAGGGCCATGCTGAATAAAGTGTCAAAACCAGAAATGCAGGACAGGCCATGGAGAAACGGGAGCCTGGCTACGCTGATGGGCGGGATGTAAATTGCCAACAGCCACTCTGGAGAAGTGCACGGTGTGTCCTGAAACATCTAAAAAACTCAGCTTAGGGAGCATAGGGCACATCCACTCATGGGCGTATAAATTGGGAAAACTAAAAATCAGCAAGACACAGGCACCCCAAAGTTTAGGGCTGCTCTGTTGACAAGAATCTCCACTTCGTTACACCTTAAATATCCCAGGAAAGAGAAAAATGGATAAAGAAGTTGTGGTCCTTATGTACAATGGAATATCACTCAGGCATGAAATCAACATCATAAGGCTAGTAGCAGCCTGATGATTGGATTTAGGTACGACTATTCTAAGTGAAATAAGTCACACAGAAAAAGACACTTATCATAAGATATGACTTATAGAGGGAATGTAAAAACCGCTACCCTTGAACTGAATTACAAAACAGAATAGAGTCACACGTTTAGAAAACACACTATGGCTGCTTAACGGGAAAGGCGAGGTGGGGTGATGCATACAACAAGGGTTTCAAATTATCTCAGATACCGTTCCATAAACCCAATATGTAATAGACAAGCCCTACTCCTTCCTCAATGAATTGGACTCAACACCCCCAATTCACCGCCCAAGAATATATGTGACTAGTAAGAATCTTGAAACCTATGCATTGATATCTCTCTGTAAGTGAGTCAAGTGGGTGTAAAGCGGCAAAATCACAGCAGTGAAAAGCAGGTAAACCCCATTATAAAAATCAATTACTTTTAAAAACCCGTGAAACAAAGACAGTGAAAGAGAGAGAAATTCTTACAAAATTCGTTCAGCGGCTGTAATGCCACCTGGATTGACCATATCTAGACCCACAGCTGATTGAGACATAAGGGTGGACACTCTTGGGGCTGAGAGGTTTGGTGAGGTTGGGTGAGCAAACGCAGACCCTATAAAGTAATACTGCGTGGTACCCATCCCATGGGTCCAAAATCTCCAGGTTCAAGGGCATCTTCCTACATCGAAAACATTCATGAGAAACCCAGAAGATGGTACACCGTGTGATCGGGAAAGGTTTCTAAAACGCACCTCATTTCTCATCTCCTTGTGCTCGGGTTCGCCATTCCAGCCGCTTTACTAGCAATCTCCCTCCTTGGAGAATCAGCACCTTTAACCTCCTGTTCCGTACAGCTTGCAATTTGTCCTGAGGATGAAAGGGAAGAGGGGGAACCAATGAGAGACTAGCTCCAGGTGTTGGGACAGGCACAGGTCACTCTATTTTCCCCTCAAGAAGAAGAATTAACCACAGGCTCAGCCTGCCGCCTGGGACCAGAATAGGGCCTGAAGCAATCCTGCGCTTTTGCGGCCAGCTCCCAAGAAAGCGAGTTGAAAAATGGAGCTCAGGGACACTGCAATTCACAAACCTGCAGACTTATAAATGATGACTCTCGTCCACAAATATATTGAGGGAAGGCAACGAAGAGGATTTGAAAGCAAGGCAGAATTGCAGGAAACAGATTTCAGGAGGGAGATTCGAATCGCCTTTAAAGCACAGGAAAAGCGGCAAAACCTCGACAATGATGCCCTTGGCCAAAAAGGGCGTATGCGTTTTTTCCTGAATATATTCAGGAAAAAACGCATACGCCCTTTTTGGCCAACCAAGCAACCTGGAAAGGCAAATCAGCGCTACAAAGAAGTCTCGCTTCCCATCGGTCAAAAGGGCCATGCTGAATAAAGTGTCAAAACCAGAAATGCAGGACAGGCCATGGAGAAACGGGAGCCTGGTTACGCTGATGAGCGGGATGTAAATTGCCAACAGCCACTCTGGAGAAGTGCACGGTGTGTCCTGAAACATCTAAAAAACTCAGCTTAGGGAGCATAGGGCACATCCACTCATGGGCGTATAAATTGGGAAAACTAAAAATCAGCAAGACACAGGCACCCCAAAGTTTAGGGCTGCTCTGTTGACAAGAATCTCCACTTCGTTACACCTTAAATATCCCAGGAAAGAGAAAAATGGATAAAGAAGTTGTGGTCCTTATGTACAATGGAATATCACTCAGCCATGAAATCGACGTCATAAGGCTAGTAGCAGCATGATGATTGGATTTAGGTACGACGATTCTAAGTGAAATAAGTCACACAGAAAAAGGCACTTATCATAAGATACGACTTATAGAGGGAATGTAAAAACCGCTACCCTTGAACTGAATTACAAAACAGAATAGAGTCACACGTTTAGAAAACACACTATGGCTGCTTAACGGGAAAGGTGAGGTGGGGTGATGCATACAACAAGGGTTTCAAATTATCTCAGATACCGTTCCATAAACCCAATATGTAATAGACAAGCCCTACTCCTTCCTCAATGAATTGGACTCAACACCCCCAATTCACCGCCCAAGAATATATCTGACTAGTAAGAATCTTGAAACCTATGCATTGATATCTCTCTGTAAGTGAGTCAAGTGGGTGTAAAGCGGCAAAATCACAGCAGTGAAAAGCAGGTAAACCCCATTATAAAAATCAATTACTTTTAAAAACCCGTGAAACAAAGACAGTGAAAGAGAGAGAAATTCTTACAAAATTCGTTCAGCGGCTGTAATGCCACCTGGATTGACCATATCTAGACCCACAGCTGATTGAGACATAAGGGTGGACACTCTTGGGGCTGAGAGGTTTGGTGAGGTTGGGTGAGCAAACGCAGACCCTTTAAAGTAATACTGCGTGGTACCCATCCCATGGGTCCCAAATCTCCAGGTTCAAGGGCATCTTCCTACATCGAAAACATGCATGAGAAACCCAGAAGATGGTACACCGTGTGATCGGGAAAGGTTTCTAAAACGCACCTCATTTCTCATCTCCTTGTGCTCGGGTTCGCCATTCCAGCCGCTTTACTAGCAATCTCCCTCCTTGGAGAATCAGCACCTTTAACCTCCTGTTCCGTACAGCTTGCAATTTGTCCTGAGGATGAAAGGGAAGAGGGGGAACCAATGAGAGACTAGCTCCAGGTGTTGGGACAGGCAGAGGTCATTCTATTTTCCCATCAGGAAGAAGAATTAACCACAGGCTTAGCCTGCCGCCTGTGACCAGAATAGGGCCTAAAGCAATCCTGCGCTTTTGCGGCCAGCGCCCAAGAAAGCGAGTTGAAAAATGGAGCTCAGGGGCACTGCAATTCACAAACCTGCAGACTTATAAATGATGACTCTCGTCCACAAATATATTGAGGGAAGGCAACGAAGAGGATTTGAAAGCAAGGCAGAATTGCAGGAAACAGATTTCAGTTGGGAGATTCGAATCGCCTTTAAAGCACAGGAAAAGCGGCAAAACCTCGACAATGATGCCCTTGGCCAAAAAGGGCGTATGCGTTTTTTCCTGAATATATTCAGGAAAAAACGCATACGCCCTTTTTGGCCAACCAAGCAACCTGGAAAGGCAAATCAGCGCTACAAAGAAGTCTCGCTTCCCATCGGTCAAAAGGGCCATGCTGAATAAAGTGTCAAAACCAGAAATGCAGGACAGGCCATGGAGAAACGGGAGCCTGGCTACGCTGATGGGCGGGATGTAAATTGCCAACAGCCACTCTGGAGAAGTGCACGGTGTGTCCTGAAACATCTAAAAAACTGAGCTTAGGGAGCATAGGGCACATCCACTCATGGGCGTATAAATTGGGAAAACTAAAAATCAGCAAGACACAGGCACCCCAAAGTTTAGGGCTGCTCTGTTGACAAGAATCTCCACTTCGTTACACCTTAAATATCCCAGGAAAGAGAAAAATGGATAAAGAAGTTGTGGTCCTTATGTACAATGGAATATCACTCAGCCATGAAATCAACGTCATAAGGCTAGTAGCAGCATGATGATTGGATTTAGGTACGACGATTCTAAGTGAAATAAGTCACACAGAAAAAGGCACTTATCATAAGATACGACTTATAGAGGGAATGTAAAAACCGCTACCCTTGAACTGAATTACAAAACAGAATAGAGTCACACGTTCAGAAAACACACTATGGCTGCTTAACGGGAAAGGCGAGGTGGGGTGATGCATACAACAAGGGTTTCAAATTATCTCAGATACCGTTCCATAAACCCAATATGTAATAGACAAGCCCTACTCCTTCCTCAATGAATTGGACTCAACACCCCCAATTCACCGCCCAAGAATATATGTGACTAGTAAGAATCTTGAAACCTATGCATTGATATCTCTCTGTAAGTGAGTCAAGTGGGTGTAAAGCGGCAAAATCACAGCAGTGAAAAGCAGGTAAACCCCATTATAAAAATCAATTACTTTTAAAAACCCGTGAAACAAAGACAGTGAAAGAGAGAGAAATTCTTACAAAATTCATTCAGCAGCTGTAATGCCACCTGGATTGACCATATCTAGACCCACAGCTGATTGAGACATAAGGGTGGACACTCTTGGGGCTGAGAGGTTTGGTGAGGTTGGGTGAGCAAACGCAGACCCTATAAAGTAATACTGCGTGGTACCCATCCCATGGGTCCAAAATCTCCAGGTTCAAGGGCATCTTCCTACATCGAAAACATTCATGAGAAACCCAGAAGATGGTACACCGTGTGATCGGGAAAGGTTTCTAAAACGCACCTCATTTCTCATCTCCTTGTGCTCGGGTTCGCCATTCCAGCCGCTTTACTAGCAATCTCCCTCCTTGGAGAATCAGCACCTTTAACCTCCTGTTCCGTACAGCTTGCAATTTGTCCTGAGGATGAAAGGGAAGAGTGGGAACCAATGAGAGACTAGCTCTAGGTGTTGGGACAGGCACAGGTCACTCTATTTTCCCCTCAAGAAGAAGAATTAACCACAGGCTCAGCCTGCCGCCTGGGACCAGAATAGGGCCTGAAGCAATCCTGCGCTTTTGCGGCCAGCTCCCAAGAAAGCGAGTTGAAAAATGGAGCTCAGGGACACTGCAATTCACAAACCTGCAGACTTATAAATGATGACTCTCGTCCACAAATATATTGAGGGAAGGCAACGAAGAGGATTTGAAAGCAAGGCAGAATTGCAGGAAACAGATTTCAGGAGGGAGATTCGAATCGCCTTTAAAGCACAGGAAAAGCGGCAAAACCTCGACAATGATGCCCTTGGCCAAAAAGGGCATATGCGTTTTTTCCTGAATATATTCAGGAAAAAACGCATACGCCCTTTTTGGCCAACCAAGCAACCTGGAAAGGCAAATCAGCGCTACAAAGAAGTCTCGCTTCCCATCGGTCAAAAGGGCCATGCTGAATAAAGTGTCAAAACCAGAAATGCAGGACAGGCCATGGAGAAACGGGAGCCTGGCTACGCTGATGAGCGGGATGTAAATTGCCAACAGCCACTCTGGAGAAGTGCACGGTGTGTCCTGAAACATCTAAAAAACTCAGCTTAGGGAGCATAGGGCACATCCACTCATGGGCGTATAAATTGGGAAAACTAAAAATCAGCAAGACACAGGCACCCCAAAGTTTAGGGCTGCTCTGTTGACAAGAATCTCCACTTCGTTACACCTTAAATATCCCAGGAAAGAGAAAAATGGATAAAGAAGTTGTGGTCCTTATGTACAATGGAATATCACTCAGCCATGAAATCAACGTCATAAGGCTAGTAGCAGCATGATGATTGGATTTAGGTACGACGATTCTAAGTGAAATAAGTCACACAGAAAAAGGCACTTATCATAAGATACGACTTATAGAGGGAATGTAAAAACCGCTACCCTTGAACTGAATTACAAAACAGAATAGAGTCACACGTTTAGAAAACACACTATGGCTGCTTAACGGGAAAGGTGAGGTGGGGTGATGCATACAACAAGGGTTTCAAATTATCTCAGATACCGTTCCATAAACCCAATATGTAATAGACAAGCCCTACTCCTTCCTCAATGAATTGGACTCAACACCCCCAATTCACCGCCCAAGAATATATCTGACTAGTAAGAATCTTGAAACCTATGCATTGATATCTCTCTGTAAGTGAGTCAAGTGGGTGTAAAGCGGCAAAATCACAGCAGTGAAAAGCAGGTAAACCCCATTATAAAAATCAATTACTTTTAAAAACCCGTGAAACAAAGACAGTGAAAGAGAGAGAAATTCTTACAAAATTCGTTCAGCGGCTGTAATGCCACCTGGATTGACCATATCTAGACCCACAGCTGATTGAGACATAAGGGTGGACACTCTTGGGGCTGAGAGGTTTGGTGAGGTTGGGTGAGCAAACGCAGACCCTTTAAAGTAATACTGCGTGGTACCCATCCCATGGGTCCCAAATCTCCAGGTTCAAGGGCATCTTCCTACATCGAAAACATGCATGAGAAACCCAGAAGATGGTACACCGTGTGATCGGGAAAGGTTTCTAAAACGCACCTCATTTCTCATCTCCTTGTGCTCGGGTTCGCCATTCCAGCCGCTTTACTAGCAATCTCCCTCCTTGGAGAATCAGCACCTTTAACCTCCTGTTCCGTACAGCTTGCAATTTGTCCTGAGGATGAAAGGGAAGAGGGGGAACCAATGAGAGACTAGCTCCAGGTGTTGGGACAGGCAGAGGTCACTCTATTTTCCCATCAGGAAGAAGAATTAACCACAGGCTCAGCCTGCCGCCTGGGACCAGAATAGGGCCTGAAGCAATCCTGCGCTTTTGCGGCCAGCGCCCAAGAAAGCGAGTTGAAAAATGGAGCTCAGGGGCACTGCAATTCACAAACCTGCAGACTTATAAATGATGACTCTCGTCCACAAATATATTGCGGGAAGGCAACGAAGAGGATTTGAAAGCAAGGCAGAATTGCAGGAAACAGATTTCAGGAGGGAGATTCGAATCGCCTTTAAAGCACAGGAAAAGCGGCAAAACCTCGACAATGATGCCCTTGGCCAAAAAGGGCGTATGCGTTTTTTCCTGAATATATTCAGGAAAAAACGCATACGCCCTTTTTGGCCAACCAAGCAACCTGGAAAGGCAAATCAGCGCTACAAAGAAGTCTCGCTTCCCATCGGTCAAAAGGGCCATGCTGAATAAAGTGTCAAAACCAGAAATGCAGGACAGGCCATGGAGAAACGGGAGCCTGGCTACGCTGATGGGCGGGATGTAAATTGCCAACAGCCACTCTGGAGAAGTGCACGGTGTGTCCTGAAACATCTAAAAAACTGAGCTTAGGGAGCATAGGGCACATCCACTCATGGGCGTATAAATTGGGAAAACTAAAAATCAGCAAGACACAGGCACCCCAAAGTTTAGGGCTGCTCTGTTGACAAGAATCTCCACTTCGTTACACCTTAAATATCCCAGGAAAGAGAAAAATGGATAAAGAAGTTGTGGTCCTTATGTACAATGGAATATCACTCAGCCATGAAATCAACATCATAAGGCTAGTAGCAGCATGATGATTGGATTTAGGTACGACGATTCTAAGTGAAATAAGTCACACAGAAAAAGACACTTATCATAATATATGACTTATAGAGGGAATGTAAAAACCGCTACCCTTGAACTGAATTACAAAACAGAATAGAGTCACACGTTTAGAAAACACACTATGGCTGCTTAACGGGAAAGGTGAGTTGGGGTGATGCATACAACAAGGGTCAAATTATCTCAGATACCGTTCCATAAACCCAATATGTAATAGACAAGCCCTACTCCTTCCTCAATGAATTGGACTCAACACCCCCAATTCACCGCCCAAGAATATATCTGACTAGTAAGAATCTTGAAACCTATGCATTGATATCTCTCTGTAAGTGAGTCAAGTGGGTGTAAAGCGGCAAAATCACAGCAGTGAAAAGCAGGTAAACCCCATTATAAAAATCAATTACTTTTAAAAACCCGTGAAACAAAGACAGTGAAAGAGAGAGAAATACTTACAAAATTCGTTCAGCGGCTGTAATGCCACCTGGATTGACCATATCTAGACCCACAGCTGATTGAGACATAAGGGTGGACACTCTTGGGGCTGAGAGGTTTGGTGAGGTTGGGTGAGCAAACGCAGACCCTTTAAAGTAATACTGCGTGGTACCCATCCCATGGGTCCCAAATCTCCAGGTTCAAGGGCATCTTCCTACATCGAAAACATGCATGAGAAACCCAGAAGATGGTACACCGTGTGATCGGGAAAGGTTTCTAAAACGCACCTCATTTCTCATCTCCTTGTGCTCGGGTTCGCCATTCCAGCCGCTTTACTAGCAATCTCCCTCCTTGGAGAATCAGCACCTTTAACCTCCTGTTCCGTACAGCTTGCAATTTGTCCTGAGGATGAACGGGAAGAGGGGGAACAAATGAGAGACTACCTCTAGGTGTTGGGACAGGCACAGGTCACTCTATTTTCCCCTCAAGAAGAAGAATTAACCACAGGCTCAGCCTGCCGCCTGGGACCAGAATAGGGCCTGAAGCAATCCTGCGCTTTTGCGGCCAGCTCCCAAGAAAGCGAGTTGAAAAATGGAGCTCAGGGACACTGCAATTCACAAACCTGCAGACTTATAAATGATGACTCTCGTCCACAAATATATTGAGGGAAGGCAACGAAGAGGATTTGAAAGCAAGGCAGAATTGCAGGAAACAGATTTCAGGAGGGAGATTCGAATCGCCTTTAAAGCACAGGAAAAGCGGCAAAACCTCGACAATGATGCCCTTGGCCAAAAAGGGCGTATGCGTTTTTTCCTGAATATATTCAGGAAAAAACGCATACGCCCTTTTTGGCCAACCAAGCAACCTGGAAAGGCAAATCAGCGCTACAAAGAAGTCTCGCTTCCCATCGGTCAAAAGGGCCATGCTGAATAAAGTGTCAAAACCAGAAATGCAGGACAGGCCATGGAGAAACGGGAGCCTGGCTACGCTGATGAGCGGGATGTAAATTGCCAACAGCCACTCTGGAGAAGTGCACGGTGTGTCCTGAAACATCTAAAAAACTCAGCTTAGGGAGCATAGGGCACATCCACTCATGGGCGTATAAATTGGGAAAACTAAAAATCAGCAAGACACAGGCACCCCAAAGTTTAGGGCTGCTCTGTTGACAAGAATCTCCACTTCGTTACACCTTAAATATCCCAGGAAAGAGAAAAATGGATAAAGAAGTTGTGGTCCTTATGTACAATGGAATATCACTCAGCCATGAAATCGACGTCATAAGGCTAGTAGCAGCATGATGATTGGATTTAGGTACGACGATTCTAAGTGAAATAAGTCACACAGAAAAAGGCACTTATCATAAGATACGACTTATAGAGGGAATGTAAAAACCGCTACCCTTGAACTGAATTACAAAACAGAATAGAGTCACACGTTTAGAAAACACACTATGGCTGCTTAACGGGAAAGGTGAGGTGGGGTGATGCATACAACAAGGGTTTCAAATTATCTCAGATACCGTTCCATAAACCCAATATGTAATAGACAAGCCCTACTCCTTCCTCAATGAATTGGACTCAACACCCCCAATTCACCGCCCAAGAATATATCTGACTAGTAAGAATCTTGAAACCTATGCATTGATATCTCTCTGTAAGTGAGTCAAGTGGGTGTAAAGCGGCAAAATCACAGCAGTGAAAAGCAGGTAAACCCCATTATAAAAATCAATTACTTTTAAAAACCCGTGAAACAAAGACAGTGAAAGAGAGAGAAATTCTTACAAAATTCGTTCAGCGGCTGTAATGCCACCTGGATTGACCATATCTAGACCCACAGCTGATTGAGACATAAGGGTGGACACTCTTGGGGCTGAGAGGTTTGGTGAGGTTGGGTGAGCAAACGCAGACCCTTTAAAGTAATACTGCGTGGTACCCATCCCATGGGTCCCAAATCTCCAGGTTCAAGGGCATCTTCCTACATCGAAAACATGCATGAGAAACCCAGAAGATGGTACACCGTGTGATCGGGAAAGGTTTCTAAAACGCACCTCATTTCTCATCTCCTTGTGCTCGGGTTCGCCATTCCAGCCGCTTTACTAGCAATCTCCCTCCTTGGAGAATCAGCACCTTTAACCTCCTGTTCCGTACAGCTTGCAATTTGTCCTGAGGATGAAAGGGAAGAGGGGGAACCAATGAGAGACTAGCTCCAGGTGTTGGGACAGGCAGAGGTCACTCTATTTTCCCATCAGGAAGAAGAATTAACCACAGGCTTAGCCTGCCGCCTGTGACCAGAATAGGGCCTAAAGCAATCCTGCGCTTTTGCGGCCAGCGCCCAAGAAAGCGAGTTGAAAAATGGAGCTCAGGGGCACTGCAATTCACAAACCTGCAGACTTATAAATGATGACTCTCGTCCACAAATATATTGAGGGAAGGCAACGAAGAGGATTTGAAAGCAAGGCAGAATTGCAGGAAACAGATTTCAGTTGGGAGATTCGAATCGCCTTTAAAGCACAGGAAAAGCGGCAAAACCTCGACAATGATGCCCTTGGCCAAAAAGGGCGTATGCGTTTTTTCCTGAATATATTCAGGAAAAAACGCATACGCCCTTTTTGGCCAACCAAGCAACCTGGAAAGGCAAATCAGCGATACAAAGAAGTCTCGCTTCCCATCGGTCAAAAGGGCCATGCTGAATAAAGTGTCAAAACCAGAAATGCAGGACAGGCCATGGAGAAACGGGAGCCTGGCTACGCTGATGGGCGGGATGTAAATTGCCAACAGCCACTCTGGAGAAGTGCACGGTGTGTCCTGAAACATCTAAAAAACTGAGCTTAGGGAGCATAGGGCACATCCACTCATGGGCGTATAAATTGGGAAAACTAAAAATCAGCAAGACACAGGCACCCCAAAGTTTAGGGCTGCTCTGTTGACAAGAATCTCCACTTCGTTACACCTTAAATATCCCAGGAAAGAGAAAAATGGATAAAGAAGTTGTGGTCCTTATGTACAATGGAATATCACTCAGCCATGAAATCAACGTCATAAGGCTAGTAGCAGCATGATGATTGGATTTAGGTACGACGATTCTAAGTGAAATAAGTCACACAGAAAAAGGCACTTATCATAAGATACGACTTATAGAGGGAATGTAAAAACCGCTACCCTTGAACTGAATTACAAAACAGAATAGAGTCACACGTTCAGAAAACACACTATGGCTGCTTAACGGGAAAGGCGAGGTGGGGTGATGCATACAACAAGGGTTTCAAATTATCTCAGATACCGTTCCATAAACCCAATATGTAATAGACAAGCCCTACTCCTTCCTCAATGAATTGGACTCAACACCCCCAATTCACCGCCCAAGAATATATGTGACTAGTAAGAATCTTGAAACCTATGCATTGATATCTCTCTGTAAGTGAGTCAAGTGGGTGTAAAGCGGCAAAATCACAGCAGTGAAAAGCAGGTAAACCCCATTATAAAAATCAATTACTTTTAAAAACCCGTGAAACAAAGACAGTGAAAGAGAGAGAAATTCTTACAAAATTCATTCAGCAGCTGTAATGCCACCTGGATTGACCATATCTAGACCCACAGCTGATTGAGACATAAGGGTGGACACTCTTGGGGCTGAGAGGTTTGGTGAGGTTGGGTGAGCAAACGCAGACCCTATAAAGTAATACTGCGTGGTACCCATCCCATGGGTCCAAAATCTCCAGGTTCAAGGGCATCTTCCTACATCGAAAACATTCATGAGAAACCCAGAAGATGGTACACCGTGTGATCGGGAAAGGTTTCTAAAACGCACCTCATTTCTCATCTCCTTGTGCTCGGGTTCGCCATTCCAGCCGCTTTACTAGCAATCTCCCTCCTTGGAGAATCAGCACCTTTAACCTCCTGTTCCGTACAGCTTGCAATTTGTCCTGAGGATGAAAGGGAAGAGTGGGAACCAATGAGAGACTAGCTCTAGGTGTTGGGACAGGCACAGGTCACTCTATTTTCCCCTCAAGAAGAAGAATTAACCACAGGCTCAGCCTGCCGCCTGGGACCAGAATAGGGCCTGAAGCAATCCTGCGCTTTTGCGGCCAGCTCCCAAGAAAGCGAGTTGAAAAATGGAGCTCAGGGACACTGCAATTCACAAACCTGCAGACTTATAAATGATGACTCTCGTCCACAAATATATTGAGGGAAGGCAACGAAGAGGATTTGAAAGCAAGGCAGAATTGCAGGAAACAGATTTCAGGAGGGAGATTCGAATCGCCTTTAAAGCACAGGAAAAGCGGCAAAACCTCGACAATGATGCCCTTGGCCAAAAAGGGCATATGCGTTTTTTCCTGAATATATTCAGGAAAAAACGCATACGCCCTTTTTGGCCAACCAAGCAACCTGGAAAGGCAAATCAGCGCTACAAAGAAGTCTCGCTTCCCATCGGTCAAAAGGGCCATGCTGAATAAAGTGTCAAAACCAGAAATGCAGGACAGGCCATGGAGAAACGGGAGCCTGGCTACGCTGATGAGCGGGATGTAAATTGCCAACAGCCACTCTGGAGAAGTGCACGGTGTGTCCTGAAACATCTAAAAAACTCAGCTTAGGGAGCATAGGGCACATCCACTCATGGGCGTATAAATTGGGAAAACTAAAAATCAGCAAGACACAGGCACCCCAAAGTTTAGGGCTGCTCTGTTGACAAGAATCTCCACTTCGTTACACCTTAAATATCCCAGGAAAGAGAAAAATGGATAAAGAAGTTGTGGTCCTTATGTACAATGGAATATCACTCAGCCATGAAATCAACGTCATAAGGCTAGTAGCAGCATGATGATTGGATTTAGGTACGACGATTCTAAGTGAAATAAGTCACACAGAAAAAGGCACTTATCATAAGATACGACTTATAGAGGGAATGTAAAAACCGCTACCCTTGAACTGAATTACAAAACAGAATAGAGTCACACGTTTAGAAAACACACTATGGCTGCTTAACGGGAAAGGTGAGGTGGGGTGATGCATACAACAAGGGTTTCAAATTATCTCAGATACCGTTCCATAAACCCAATATGTAATAGACAAGCCCTACTCCTTCCTCAATGAATTGGACTCAACACCCCCAATTCACCGCCCAAGAATATATCTGACTAGTAAGAATCTTGAAACCTATGCATTGATATCTCTCTGTAAGTGAGTCAAGTGGGTGTAAAGCGGCAAAATCACAGCAGTGAAAAGCAGGTAAACCCCATTATAAAAATCAATTACTTTTAAAAACCCGTGAAACAAAGACAGTGAAAGAGAGAGAAATTCTTACAAAATTCGTTCAGCGGCTGTAATGCCACGTGGATTGACCATATCTAGACCCACAGCTGATTGAGACATAAGGGTGGACACTCTTGGGGCTGAGAGGTTTGGTGAGGTTGGGTGAGCAAACGCAGACCCTTTAAAGTAATACTGCGTGGTACCCATCCCATGGGTCCCAAATCTCCAGGTTCAAGGGCATCTTCCTACATCGAAAACATGCATGAGAAACCCAGAAGATGGTACACCGTGTGATCGGGAAAGGTTTCTAAAACGCACGTCATTTCTCATCTCCTTGTGCTCGGGTTCGCCATTCCAGCCGCTTTACTAGCAATCTCCCTCCTTGGAGAATCAGCACCTTTAACCTCCTGTTCCGTACAGCTTGCAATTTGTCCTGAGGATGAAAGGGAAGAGTGGGAACCAATGAGAGACTAGCTCTAGGTGTTGGGACAGGCACAGGTCACTCTATTTTCCCCTCAAGAAGAAGAATTAACCACAGGCTCAGCCTGCCGCCTGGGACCAGAATAGGGCCTGAAGCAATCCTGCGCTTTTGCGGCCAGCTCCCAAGAAAGCGAGTTGAAAAATGGAGCTCAGGGACACTGCAATTCACAAACCTGCAGACTTATAAATGATGACTCTCGTCCACAAATATATTGAGGGAAGGCAACGAAGAGGATTTGAAAGCAAGGCAGAATTGCAGGAAACAGATTTCAGGAGGGAGATTCGAATCGCCTTTAAAGCACAGGAAAAGCGGCAAAACCTCGACAATGATGCCCTTGGCCAAAAAGGGCATATGCGTTTTTTCCTGAATATATTCAGGAAAAAACGCATACGCCCTTTTTGGCCAACCAAGCAACCTGGAAAGGCAAATCAGCGCTACAAAGAAGTCTCGCTTCCCATCGGTCAAAAGGGCCATGCTGAATAAAGTGTCAAAACCAGAAATGCAGGACAGGCCATGGAGAAACGGGAGCCTGGCTACGCTGATGAGCGGGATGTAAATTGCCAACAGCCACTCTGGAGAAGTGCACGGTGTGTCCTGAAACATCTAAAAAACTCAGCTTAGGGAGCATAGGGCACATCCACTCATGGGCGTATAAATTGGGAAAACTAAAAATCAGCAAGACACAGGCACCCCAAAGTTTAGGGCTGCTCTGTTGACAAGAATCTCCACTTCGTTACACCTTAAATATCCCAGGAAAGAGAAAAATGGATAAAGAAGTTGTGGTCCTTATGTACAATGGAATATCACTCAGCCATGAAATCAACGTCATAAGGCTAGTAGCAGCATGATGATTGGATTTAGGTACGACGATTCTAAGTGAAATAAGTCACACAGAAAAAGGCACTTATCATAAGATACGACTTATAGAGGGAATGTAAAAACCGCTACCCTTGAACTGAATTACAAAACAGAATAGAGTCACACGTTTAGAAAACACACTATGGCTGCTTAACGGGAAAGGTGAGGTGGGGTGATGCATACAACAAGGGTTTCAAATTATCTCAGATACCGTTCCATAAACCCAATATGTAATAGACAAGCCCTACTCCTTCCTCAATGAATTGGACTCAACACCCCCAATTCACCGCCCAAGAATATATCTGACTAGTAAGAATCTTGAAACCTATGCATTGATATCTCTCTGTAAGTGAGTCAAGTGGGTGTAAAGCGGCAAAATCACAGCAGTGAAAAGCAGGTAAACCCCATTATAAAAATCAATTACTTTTAAAAACCCGTGAAACAAAGACAGTGAAAGAGAGAGAAATTCTTACAAAATTCGTTCAGCGGCTGTAATGCCACGTGGATTGACCATATCTAGACCCACAGCTGATTGAGACATAAGGGTGGACACTCTTGGGGCTGAGAGGTTTGGTGAGGTTGGGTGAGCAAACGCAGACCCTTTAAAGTAATACTGCGTGGTACCCATCCCATGGGTCCCAAATCTCCAGGTTCAAGGGCATCTTCCTACATCGAAAACATGCATGAGAAACCCAGAAGATGGTACACCGTGTGATCGGGAAAGGTTTCTAAAACGCACCTCATTTCTCATCTCCTTGTGCTCGGGTTCGCCATTCCAGCCGCTTTACTAGCAATCTCCCTCCTTGGAGAATCAGCACCTTTAACCTCCTGTTCCGTACAGCTTGCAATTTGTCCTGAGGATGAAAGGGAAGAGGGGGAACCAATGAGAGACTAGCTCCAGGTGTTGGGACAGGCAGAGGTCACTCTATTTTCCCATCAGGAAGAAGAATTAACCACAGGCTCAGCCTGCCGCCTGGGACCAGAATAGGGCCTGAAGCAATCCTGCGCTTTTGCGGCCAGCGCCCAAGAAAGCGAGTTGAAAAATGGAGCTCAGGGGCACTGCAATTCACAAACCTGCAGACTTATAAATGATGACTCTCGTCCACAAATATATTGCGGGAAGGCAACGAAGAGGATTTGAAAGCAAGGCAGAATTGCAGGAAACAGATTTCAGGAGGGAGATTCGAATCGCCTTTAAAGCACAGGAAAAGCGGCAAAACCTCGACAATGATGCCCTTGGCCAAAAAGGGCGTATGCGTTTTTTCCTGAATATATTCAGGAAAAAACGCATACGCCCTTTTTGGCCAACCAAGCAACCTGGAAAGGCAAATCAGCGCTACAAAGAAGTCTCGCTTCCCATCGGTCAAAAGGGCCATGCTGAATAAAGTGTCAAAACCAGAAATGCAGGACAGGCCATGGAGAAACGGGAGCCTGGCTACGCTGATGGGCGGGATGTAAATTGCCAACAGCCACTCTGGAGAAGTGCACGGTGTGTCCTGAAACATCTAAAAAACTGAGCTTAGGGAGCATAGGGCACATCCACTCATGGGCGTATAAATTGGGAAAACTAAAAATCAGCAAGACACAGGCACCCCAAAGTTTAGGGCTGCTCTGTTGACAAGAATCTCCACTTCGTTACACCTTAAATATCCCAGGAAAGAGAAAAATGGATAAAGAAGTTGTGGTCCTTATGTACAATGGAATATCACTCAGCCATGAAATCAACATCATAAGGCTAGTAGCAGCATGATGATTGGATTTAGGTACGACGATTCTAAGTGAAATAAGTCACACAGAAAAAGACACTTATCATAATATATGACTTATAGAGGGAATGTAAAAACCGCTACCCTTGAACTGAATTACAAAACAGAATAGAGTCACACGTTTAGAAAACACACTATGGCTGCTTAACGGGAAAGGTGAGTTGGGGTGATGCATACAACAAGGGTTTCAAATTATCTCAGATACCGTTCCATAAACCCAATATGTAATAGACAAGCCCTACTCCTTCCTCAATGAATTGGACTCAACACCCCCAATTCACCGCCCAAGAATATATCTGACTAGTAAGAATCTTGAAACCTATGCATTGATATCTCTCTGTAAGTGAGTCAAGTGGGTGTAAAGCGGCAAAATCACAGCAGTGAAAAGCAGGTAAACCCCATTATAAAAATCAATTACTTTTAAAAACCCGTGAAACAAAGACAGTGAAAGAGAGAGAAATACTTACAAAATTCGTTCAGCGGCTGTAATGCCACCTGGATTGACCATATCTAGACCCACAGCTGATTGAGACATAAGGGTGGACACTCTTGGGGCTGAGAGGTTTGGTGAGGTTGGGTGAGCAAACGCAGACCCTTTAAAGTAATACTGCGTGGTACCCATCCCATGGGTCCCAAATCTCCAGGTTCAAGGGCATCTTCCTACATCGAAAACATGCATGAGAAACCCAGAAGATGGTACACCGTGTGATCGGGAAAGGTTTCTAAAACGCACCTCATTTCTCATCTCCTTGTGCTCGGGTTCGCCATTCCAGCCGCTTTACTAGCAATCTCCCTCCTTGGAGAATCAGCACCTTTAACCTCCTGTTCCGTACAGCTTGCAATTTGTCCTGAGGATGAACGGGAAGAGGGGGAACAAATGAGAGACTAGCTCTAGGTGTTGGGACAGGCACAGGTCACTCTATTTTCCCCTCAAGAAGAAGAATTAACCACAGGCTCAGCCTGCCGCCTGGGACCAGAATAGGGCCTGAAGCAATCCTGCGCTTTTGCGGCCAGCTCCCAAGAAAGCGAGTTGAAAAATGGAGCTCAGGGGCACTGCAATTCACAAACCTGCAGACTTATAAATGATGACTCTCGTCCACAAATATATTGAGGGAAGGCAACGAAGAGGATTTGAAAGCAAGGCAGAATTGCAGGAAACAGATTTCAGGAGGGAGATTCGAATCGCCTTTAAAGCACAGGAAAAGCGGCAAAACCTCGACAATGATGCCCTTGGCCAAAAAGGGCGTATGCGTTTTTTCCTGAATATATTCAGGAAAAAACGCATACGCCCTTTTTGGCCAACCAAGCAACCTGGAAAGGCAAATCAGCGCTACAAAGAAGTCTCGCTTCCCATCGGTGAAAAGGGCCATGCTGAATAAAGTGTCAAAACCAGAAATGCAGGACAGGCCATGGAGAAACGGGAGCCTGGCTACGCTGATGAGCGGGATGTAAATTGCCAACAGCCACTCTGGAGAAGTGCACGGTGTGTCCTGAAACATCTAAAAAACTGAGCTTAGGGAGCATAGGGCACATCCACTCATGGGCGTATAAATTGGGAAAACTAAAAATCAGCAAGACACAGGCACCCCAAAGTTTAGGGCTGCTCTGTTGACAAGAATCTCCACTTCGTTACACCTTAAATATCCCAGGAAAGAGAAAAATGGATAAAGAAGTTGTGGTCCTTATGTACAATGGAATATCACTCAGCCATGAAATCGACGTCATAAGGCTAGTAGCAGCATGATGATTGGATTTAGGTACGACGATTCTAAGTGAAATAAGTCACACAGAAAAAGGCACTTATCATAAGATACGACTTATAGAGGGAATGTAAAAACCGCTACCCTTGAACTGAATTACAAAACAGAATAGAGTCACACGTTTAGAAAACACACTATGGCTGCTTAACGGGAAAGGTGAGGTGGGGTGATGCATACAACAAGGGTTTCAAATTATCTCAGATACCGTTCCATAAACCCAATATGTAATAGACAAGCCCTACTCCTTCCTCAATGAATTGGACTCAACACCCCCAATTCACCGCCCAAGAATATATCTGACTAGTAAGAATCTTGAAACCTATGCATTGATATCTCTCTGTAAGTGAGTCAAGTGGGTGTAAAGCGGCAAAATCACAGCAGTGAAAAGCAGGTAAACCCCATTATAAAAATCAATTACTTTTAAAAACCCGTGAAACAAAGACAGTGAAAGAGAGAGAAATACTTACAAAATTCGTTCAGCGGCTGTAATGCCACCTGGATTGACCATATCTAGACCCACAGCTGATTGAGACATAAGGGTGGACACTCTTGGGGCTGAGAGGTTTGGTGAGGTTGGGTGACCAAACGCAGACCCTATAAAGTAATACTGCGTGGTACCCATCCCATGGGTCCCAAATCTCCAGGTTCAAGGGCATCTTCCTACATCGAAAACATGCATGAGAAACCCAGAAGATGGTACACCGTGTGATCGGGAAAGGTTTCTAAAACGCACCTCATTTCTCATCTCCTTGTGCTCGGGTTCGCCATTCCAGCTGCTTTACTAGCAATCTCCCTCCTTGGAGAATCAGCACCTTTAACCTCCTGTTCCGTACAGCTTGCAATTTGTCCTGAGGATGAAAGGGAAGAGGGGGAACCAATGAGAGACTAGCTCCAGGTGTTGGTACAGGCAGAGGTCACTCTATTTTCCCATCAGGAAGAAGAATTAACCACAGGCTCAGCCTGCCGCCTGGGACCAGAATAGGGCCTGAAGCAATCCTGCGCTTTTGCGGCCAGCGCCCAAGAAAGCGAGTTGAAAAATGGAGCTCAGGGGCACTGCAATTCACAAACCTGCAGACTTATAAATGATGACTCTCGTCCACAAATATATTGAGGGAAGGCAACGAAGAGGATTTGAAAGCAAGGCAGAATTGCAGGAAACAGATTTCAGGAGGGAGATTCGAATCGCCTTTAAAGCACAGGAAAAGCGGCAAAACCTCGACAATGATGCCCTTGGCCAAAAAGGGCGTATGCGTTTTTTCCTGAATATATTCAGGAAAAAACGCATACGCCCTTTTTGGCCAACCAAGCAACCTGGGAAGGCAAATCAGCGCTACAAAGAAGTCTCGCTTCCCATCGGTCAAAAGGGCCATGCTGAATAAAGTGTCAAAACCAGAAATGCAGGACAGGCCATGGAGAAACGGGAGCCTGGCTACGCTGATGGGCGGGATGTAAATTGCCAACAGCCACTCTGGAGAAGTGCACGGTGTGTCCTGAAACATCTAAAAAACTGAGCTTAGGGAGCATAGGGCACATCCACTCATGGGCGTATAAATTGGGAAAACTAAAAATCAGCAAGACACAGGCACCCCAAAGTTTAGGGCTGCTCTGTTGACAAGAATCTCCACTTCGTTACACCTTAAATATCCCAGGAAAGAGAAAAATGGATAAAGAAGTTGTGGTCCTTATGTACAATGGAATATCACTCAGCCATGAAATCAACATCATAAGGCTAGTAGCAGCATGATGATTGGATTTAGGTACGACGATTCTAAGTGAAATAAGTCACACAGAAAAAGACACTTATCATAATATATGACTTATAGAGGGAATGTAAAAACCGCTACCCTTGAACTGAATTACAAAACAGAATAGAGTCACACGTTTAGAAAACACACTATGGCTGCTTAACGGGAAAGGTGAGTTGGGGTGATGCATACAACAAGGGTTTCAAATTATCTCAGATACCGTTCCATAAACCCAATATGTAATAGACAAGCCCTACTCCTTCCTCAATGAATTGGACTCAACACCCCCAATTCACCGCCCAAGAATATATCTGACTAGTAAGAATCTTGAAACCTATGCATTGATATCTCTCTGTAAGTGAGTCAAGTGGGTGTAAAGCGGCAAAATCACAGCAGTGAAAAGCAGGTAAACCCCATTATAAAAATCAATTACTTTTAAAAACCCGTGAAACAAAGACAGTGAAAGAGAGAGAAATACTTACAAAATTCGTTCAGCGGCTGTAATGCCACCTGGATTGACCATATCTAGACCCACAGCTGATTGAGACATAAGGGTGGACACTCTTGGGGCTGAGAGGTTTGGTGAGGTTGGGTGAGCAAACGCAGACCCTTTAAAGTAATACTGCGTGGTACCCATCCCATGGGTCCCAAATCTCCAGGTTCAAGGGCATCTTCCTACATCGAAAACATGCATGAGAAACCCAGAAGATGGTACACCGTGTGATCGGGAAAGGTTTCTAAAACGCACCTCATTTCTCATCTCCTTGTGCTCGGGTTCGCCATTCCAGCCGCTTTACTAGCAATCTCCCTCCTTGGAGAATCAGCACCTTTAACCTCCTGTTCCGTACAGCTTGCAATTTGTCCTGAGGATGAACGGGAAGAGGGGGAACAAATGAGAGACTAGCTCTAGGTGTTGGGACAGGCACAGGTCACTCTATTTTCCCCTCAAGAAGAAGAATTAACCACAGGCTCAGCCTGCCGCCTGGGACCAGAATAGGGCCTGAAGCAATCCTGCGCTTTTGCGGCCAGCTCCCAAGAAAGCGAGTTGAAAAATGGAGCTCAGGGGCACTGCAATTCACAAACCTGCAGACTTATAAATGATGACTCTCGTCCACAAATATATTGAGGGAAGGCAACGAAGAGGATTTGAAAGCAAGGCAGAATTGCAGGAAACAGATTTCAGGAGGGAGATTCGAATCGCCTTTAAAGCACAGGAAAAGCGGCAAAACCTCGACAATGATGCCCTTGGCCAAAAAGGGCGTATGCGTTTTTTCCTGAATATATTCAGGAAAAAACGCATACGCCCTTTTTGGCCAACCAAGCAACCTGGAAAGGCAAATCAGCGCTACAAAGAAGTCTCGCTTCCCATCGGTGAAAAGGGCCATGCTGAATAAAGTGTCAAAACCAGAAATGCAGGACAGGCCATGGAGAAACGGGAGCCTGGCTACGCTGATGAGCGGGATGTAAATTGCCAACAGCCACTCTGGAGAAGTGCACGGTGTGTCCTGAAACATCTAAAAAACTGAGCTTAGGGAGCATAGGGCACATCCACTCATGGGCGTATAAATTGGGAAAACTAAAAATCAGGAAGACACAGGCACCCCAAAGTTTAGGGCTGCTCTGTTGACAAGAATCTCCACTTCGTTACACCTTAAATATCCCAGGAAAGAGAAAAATGGATAAAGAAGTTGTGGTCCTTATGTACAATGGAATATCACTCAGCCATGAAATCAACGTCATAAGGCTAGTAGCAGCATGATGATTGGATTTAGGTACGACGATTCTAAGTGAAATAAGTCACACAGAAAAAGGCACTTATCATAAGATACGACTTATAGAGGGAATGTAAAAACCGCTACCCTTGAACTGAATTACAAAACAGAATAGAGTCACACGTTTAGAAAACACACTATGGCTGCTTAACGGGAAAGGTGAGGTGGGGTGATGCATACAACAAGGGTTTCAAATTATCTCAGATACCGTTCCATAAACCCAATATGTAATAGACAAGCCCTACTCCTTCCTCAATGAATTGGACTCAACACCCCCAATTCACCGCCCAAGAATATATCTGACTAGTAAGAATCTTGAAACCTATGCATTGATATCTCTCTGTAAGTGAGTCAAGTGGGTGTAAAGCGGCAAAATCACAGCAGTGAAAAGAAGGTAAACCCCATTATAAAAATCAATTACTTTTAAAAACCCGTGAAACAAAGACAGTGAAAGAGAGAGAAATACTTACAAAATTCGTTCAGCGGCTGTAATGCCACCTGGATTGACCATATCTAGACCCACAGCTGATTGAGACATAAGGGTGGACACTCTTGGGGCTGAGAGGTTTGGTGAGGTTGGGTGAGCAAACGCAGACCCTTTAAAGTAATACTGCGTGGTACCCATCCCATGGGTCCCAAATCTCCAGGTTCAAGGGCATCTTCCTACATCGAAAACATGCATGAGAAACCCAGAAGATGGTACACCGTGTGATCGGGAAAGGTTTCTAAAACGCACCTCATTTCTCATCTCCTTGTGCTCGGGTTCGCCATTCCAGCCGCTTTACTAGCAATCTCCCTCCTTGGAGAATCAGCACCTTTAACCTCCTGTTCCGTACAGCTTGCAATTTGTCCTGAGGATGAACGGGAAGAGGGGGAACAAATGAGAGACTAGCTCTAGGTGTTGGGACAGGCACAGGTCACTCTATTTTCCCCTCAAGAAGAAGAATTAACCACAGGCTCAGCCTGCCGCCTGGGACCAGAATAGGGCCTGAAGCAATCCTGCGCTTTTGCGGCCAGCTCCCAAGAAAGCGAGTTGAAAAATGGAGCTCAGGGGCACTGCAATTCACAAACCTGCAGACTTATAAATGATGACTCTCGTCCACAAATATATTGAGGGAAGGCAACGAAGAGGATTTGAAAGCAAGGCAGAATTGCAGGAAACAGATTTCAGGAGGGAGATTCGAATCGCCTTTAAAGCACAGGAAAAGCGGCAAAACCTCGACAATGATGCCCTTGGCCAAAAAGGGCATATGCGTTTTTTCCTGAATATATTCAGGAAAAAACGCATACGCCCTTTTTGGCCAACCAAGCAACCTGGGAAGGCAAATCAGCGCTACAAAGAAGTCTCGCTTCCCATCGGTCAAAAGGGCCATGCTGAATAAAGTGTCAAAACCAGAAATGCAGGACAGGCCATGGAGAAACGGGAGCCTGGCTACGCTGATGAGCGGGATGTAAATTGCCAACAGCCACTCTGGAGAAGTGCACGGTGTGTCCTGAAACATCTAAAAAACTGAGCTTAGGGAGCATAGGGCACAACCACTCATGGGCGTATAAATTGGGAAAACTAAAAATCAGCAAGACACAGGCACCCCAAAGTTTAGGGCTGCTCTGTTGACAAGAATCTCCACTTCGTTACACCTTAAATATCCCAGGAAAGAGAAAAATGGATAAAGAAGTTGTGGTCCTTATGTACAATGGAATATCACTCAGCCATGAAATCGACGTCATAAGGCTAGTAGCAGCATGATGATTGGATTTAGGTACGACGATTCTAAGTGAAATAAGTCACACAGAAAAAGGCACTTATCATAAGATACGACTTATAGAGGGAATGTAAAAACCGCTACCCTTGAACTGAATTACAAAACAGAATAGAGTCACACGTTTAGAAAACACACTATGGCTGCTTAACGGGAAAGGTGAGGTGGGGTGATGCATACAACAAGGGTTTCAAATTATCTCAGATACCGTTCCATAAACCCAATATGTAATAGACAAGCCCTACTCCTTCCTCAATGAATTGGACTCAACACCCCCAATTCACCGCCCAAGAATATATCTGACTAGTAAGAATCTTGAAACCTATGCATTGATATCTCTCTGTAAGTGAGTCAAGTGGGTGTAAAGCGGCAAAATCACAGCAGTGAAAAGCAGGTAAACCCCATTATAAAAATCAATTACTTTTAAAAACCCGTGAAACAAAGACAGTGAAAGAGAGAGAAATACTTACAAAATTCGTTCAGCGGCTGTAATGCCACCTGGATTGACCATATCTAGACCCACAGCTGATTGAGACATAAGGGTGGACACTCTTGGGGCTGAGAGGTTTGGTGAGGTTGGGTGACCAAACGCAGACCCTATAAAGTAATACTGCGTGGTACCCATCCCATGGGTCCCAAATCTCCAGGTTCAAGGGCATCTTCCTACATCGAAAACATGCATGAGAAACCCAGAAGATGGTACACCGTGTGATCGGGAAAGGTTTCTAAAACGCACCTCATTTCTCATCTCCTTGTGCTCGGGTTCGCCATTCCAGCTGCTTTACTAGCAATCTCCCTCCTTGGAGAATCAGCACCTTTAACCTCCTGTTCCGTACAGCTTGCAATTTGTCCTGAGGATGAAAGGGAAGAGGGGGAACCAATGAGAGACTAGCTCCAGGTGTTGGTACAGGCAGAGGTCACTCTATTTTCCCATCAGGAAGAAGAATTAACCACAGGCTCAGCCTGCCGCCTGGGACCAGAATAGGGCCTGAAGCAATCCTGCGCTTTTGCGGCCAGCGCCCAAGAAAGCGAGTTGAAAAATGGAGCTCAGGGGCACTGCAATTCACAAACCTGCAGACTTATAAATGATGACTCTCGTCCACAAATATATTGAGGGAAGGCAACGAAGAGGATTTGAAAGCAAGGCAGAATTGCAGGAAACAGATTTCAGGAGGGAGATTCGAATCGCCTTTAAAGCACAGGAAAAGCGGCAAAACCTCGACAATGATGCCCTTGGCCAAAAAGGGCGTATGCGTTTTTTCCTGAATATATTCAGGAAAAAACGCATACGCCATTTTTGGCCAACCAAGCAACCTGGGAAGGCAAATCAGCGCTACAAAGAAGTCTCGCTTCCCATCGGTCAAAAGGGCCATGCTGAATAAAGTGTCAAAACCAGAAATGCAGGACAGGCCATGGAGAAACGGGAGCCTGGCTACGCTGATGGGCGGGATGTAAATTGCCAACAGCCACTCTGGAGAAGTGCACGGTGTGTCCTGAAACATCTAAAAAACTGAGCTTAGGGAGCATAGGGCACATCCACTCATGGGCGTATAAATTGGGAAAACTAAAAATCAGCAAGACACAGGCACCCCAAAGTTTAGGGCTGCTCTGTTGACAAGAATCTCCACTTCGTTACACCTTAAATATCCCAGGAAAGAGAAAAATGGATAAAGAAGTTGTGGTCCTTATGTACAATGGAATATCACTCAGGCATGAAATCAACGTCATAAGGCTAGTAGCAGCATGATGATTGGATTTAGATACGACGATTCTAAGTGAAATAAGTCACACAGAAAAAGACACTTATCATAAGATACGACTTATAGAGGGAATGTAAAAACCGCTACCCTTGAACTGAATTACAAAACAGAATAGAGTCATACGTTTAGAAAACACACTATGGCTGCTTAACGGGAAAGGTGAGGTGGGGTGATGCATACAACAAGGGTTTCAAATTATCTCAGATACCGTTCCATAAACCCAATATGTAATAGACAAGCCCTACTCCTTCCTCAATGAATTGGACTCAACACCCCCAATTCACCGCCCAAGAATATATCTGACTAGTAAGAATCTTGAAACCTATGCATTGATATCTCTCTGTAAGTGAGTCAAGTGGGTGTAAAGCGGCAAAATCACAGCAGTGAAAAGCAGGTAAACCCCATTATAAAAATCAATTACTTTTAAAAACCCGTGAAACAAAGACAGTGAAAGAGAGAGAAATTCTTACAAAATTCGTTCAGCGGCTGTAATGCCACGTGGATTGACCATATCTAGACCCACAGCTGATTGAGACATAAGGGTGGACACTCTTGGGGCTGAGAGGTTTGGTGAGGTTGGGTGAGCAAACGCAGACCCTTTAAAGTAATACTGCGTGGTACCCATCCCATGGGTCCCAAATCTCCAGGTTCAAGGGCATCTTCCTACATCGAAAACATGCATGAGAAACCCAGAAGATGGTACACCGTGTGATCGGGAAAGGTTTCTAAAACGCACCTCATTTCTCATCTCCTTGTGCTCGGGTTCGCCATTCCAGCCGCTTTACTAGCAATCTCCCTCCTTGGAGAATCAGCACCTTTAACCTCCTGTTCCGTACAGCTTGCAATTTGTCCTGAGGATGAAAGGGAAGAGGGGGAACCAATGAGAGACTAGCTCCAGGTGTTGGGACAGGCAGAGGTCACTCTATTTTCCCATCAGGAAGAAGAATTAACCACAGGCTCAGCCTGCCGCCTGGGACCAGAATAGGGCCTGAAGCAATCCTGCGCTTTTGCGGCCAGCGCCCAAGAAAGCGAGTTGAAAAATGGAGCTCAGGGGCACTGCAATTCACAAACCTGCAGACTTATAAATGATGACTCTCGTCCACAAATATATTGAGGGAAGGCAACGAAGAGGATTTGAAAGCAAGGCAGAATTGCAGGAAACAGATTTCAGGAGGGAGATTCGAATCGCCTTTAAAGCACAGGAAAAGCGGCAAAACCTCGACAATGATGCCCTTGGCCAAAAAGGGCGTATGCGTTTTTTCCTGAATATATTCAGGAAAAAACGCATACGCCCTTTTTGGCCAACCAAGCAACCTGGAAAGGCAAATCAGCGCTACAAAGAAGTCTCGCTTCCCATCGGTCAAAAGGGCCATGCTGAATAAAGTGTCAAAACCAGAAATGCAGGACAGGCCATGGAGAAACGGGAGCCTGGCTACGCTGATGGGCGGGATGTAAATTGCCAACAGCCACTCTGGAGAAGTGCACGGTGTGTCCTGAAACATCTAAAAAACTGAGCTTAGGGAGCATAGGGCACATCCACTCATGGGCGTATAAATTGGGAAAACTAAAAATCAGCAAGACACAGGCACCCCAAAGTTTAGGGCTGCTCTGTTGACAAGAATCTCCACTTCGTTACACCTTAAATATCCCAGGAAAGAGAAAAATGGATAAAGAAGTTGTGGTCCTTATGTACAATGGAATATCACTCAGCCATGAAATCAACATCATAAGGCTAGTAGCAGCATGATGATTGGATTTAGGTACGACGATTCTAAGTGAAATAAGTCACACAGAAAAAGACACTTATCATAATATATGACTTATAGAGGGAATGTAAAAACCGCTACCCTTGAACTGAATTACAAAACAGAATAGAGTCACACGTTTAGAAAACACACTATGGCTGCTTAACGGGAAAGGTGAGTTGGGGTGATGCATACAACAAGGGTTTCAAATTATCTCAGATACCGTTCCATAAACCCAATATGTAATAGACAAGCCCTACTCCTTCCTCAATGAATTGGACTCAACACCCCCAATTCACCGCCCAAGAATATATCTGACTAGTAAGAATCTTGAAACCTATGCATTGATATCTCTCTGTAAGTGAGTCAAGTGGGTGTAAAGCGGCAAAATCACAGCAGTGAAAAGCAGGTAAACCCCATTATAAAAATCAATTACTTTTAAAAACCCGTGAAACAAAGACAGTGAAAGAGAGAGAAATACTTACAAAATTCTTTCAGCGGCTGTAATGCCACCTGGATTGACCATATCTAGACCCACAGCTGATTGAGACATAAGGGTGGACACTCTTGGGGCTGAGAGGTTTGGTGAGGTTGGGTGAGCAAACGCAGACCCTTTAAAGTAATACTGCGTGGTACCCATCCCATGGGTCCCAAATCTCCAGGTTCAAGGGCATCTTCCTACATCGAAAACATGCATGAGAAACCCAGAAGATGGTACACCGTGTGATCGGGAAAGGTTTCTAAAACGCACCTCATTTCTCATCTCCTTGTGCTCGGGTTCGCCATTCCAGCCGCTTTACTAGCAATCTCCCTCCTTGGAGAATCAGCACCTTTAACCTCCTGTTCCGTACAGCTTGCAATTTGTCCTGAGGATGAACGGGAAGAGGGGGAACAAATGAGAGACTAGCTCTAGGTGTTGGGACAGGCACAGGTCACTCTATTTTCCCCTCAAGAAGAAGAATTAACCACAGGCTCAGCCTGCCGCCTGGGACCAGAATAGGGCCTGAAGCAATCCTGCGCTTTTGCGGCCAGCTCCCAAGAAAGCGAGTTGAAAAATGGAGCTCAGGGGCACTGCAATTCACAAACCTGCAGACTTATAAATGATGACTCTCGTCCACAAATATATTGAGGGAAGGCAACGAAGAGGATTTGAAAGCAAGGCAGAATTGCAGGAAACAGATTTCAGGAGGGAGATTCGAATCGCCTTTAAAGCACAGGAAAAGCGGCAAAACCTCGACAATGATGCCCTTGGCCAAAAAGGGCGTATGCGTTTTTTCCTGAATATATTCAGGAAAAAACGCATACGCCCTTTTTGGCCAACCAAGCAACCTGGAAAGGCAAATCAGCGCTACAAAGAAGTCTCGCTTCCCATCGGTCAAAAGGGCCATGCTGAATAAAGTGTCAAAACCAGAAATGCAGGACAGGCCATGGAGAAACGGGAGCCTGGCTACGCTGATGAGCGGGATGTAAATTGCCAACAGCCACTCTGGAGAAGTGCACGGTGTGTCCTGAAACATCTAAAAAACTGAGCTTAGGGAGCATAGGGCACATCCACTCATGGGCGTATAAATTGGGAAAACTAAAAATCAGGAAGACACAGGCACCCCAAAGTTTAGGGCTGCTCTGTTGACAAGAATCTCCACTTCGTTACACCTTAAATATCCCAGGAAAGAGAAAAATGGATAAAGAAGTTGTGGTCCTTATGTACAATGGAATATCACTCAGCCATGAAATCAACGTCATAAGGCTAGTAGCAGCATGATGATTGGATTTAGGTACGACGATTCTAAGTGAAATAAGTCACACAGAAAAAGGCACTTATCATAAGATACGACTTATAGAGGGAATGTAAAAACCGCTACCCTTGAACTGAATTACAAAACAGAATAGAGTCACACGTTTAGAAAACACACTATGGCTGCTTAACGGGAAAGGTGAGGTGGGGTGATGCATACAACAAGGGTTTCAAATTATCTCAGATACCGTTCCATAAACCCAATATGTAATAGACAAGCCCTACTCCTTCCTCAATGAATTGGACTCAACACCCCCAATTCACCGCCCAAGAATATATCTGACTAGTAAGAATCTTGAAACCTATGCATTGATATCTCTCTGTAAGTGAGTCAAGTGGGTGTAAAGCGGCAAAATCACAGCAGTGAAAAGCAGGTAAACCCCATTATAAAAATCAATTACTTTTAAAAACCCGTGAAACAAAGACAGTGAAAGAGAGAGAAATACTTACAAAATTCGTTCAGCGGCTGTAATGCCACCTGGATTGACCATATCTAGACCCACAGCTGATTGAGACATAAGGGTGGACACTCTTGGGGCTGAGAGGTTTGGTGAGGTTGGGTGAGCAAACGCAGACCCTTTAAAGTAATACTGCGTGGTACCCATCCCATGGGTCCCAAATCTCCAGGTTCAAGGGCATCTTCCTACATCGAAAACATGCATGAGAAACCCAGAAGATGGTACACCGTGTGATCGGGAAAGGTTTCTAAAACGCACCTCATTTCTCATCTCCTTGTGCTCGGGTTCGCCATTCCAGCCGCTTTACTAGCAATCTCCCTCCTTGGAGAATCAGCACCTTTAACCTCCTGTTCCGTACAGCTTGCAATTTGTCCTGAGGATGAACGGGAAGAGGGGGAACAAATGAGAGACTAGCTCTAGGTGTTGGGACAGGCACAGGTCACTCTATTTTCCCCTCAAGAAGAAGAATTAACCACAGGCTCAGCCTGCCGCCTGGGACCAGAATAGGGCCTGAAGCAATCCTGCGCTTTTGCGGCCAGCTCCCAAGAAAGCGAGTTGAAAAATGGAGCTCAGGGGCACTGCAATTCACAAACCTGCAGACTTATAAATGATGACTCTCGTCCACAAATATATTGAGGGAAGGCAACGAAGAGGATTTGAAAGCAAGGCAGAATTGCAGGAAACAGATTTCAGGAGGGAGATTCGAATCGCCTTTAAAGCACAGGAAAAGCGGCAAAACCTCGACAATGATGCCCTTGGCCAAAAAGGGCGTATGCGTTTTTTCCTGAATATATTCAGGAAAAAACGCATACGCCCTTTTTGGCCAACCAAGCAACCTGGGAAGGCAAATCAGCGCTACAAAGAAGTCTCGCTTCCCATCGGTCAAAAGGGCCATGCTGAATAAAGTGTCAAAACCAGAAATGCAGGACAGGCCATGGAGAAACGGGAGCCTGGCTACGCTGATGAGCGGGATGTAAATTGCCAACAGCCACTCTGGAGAAGTGCACGGTGTGTCCTGAAACATCTAAAAAACTCAGCTTAGGGAGCATAGGGCACATCCACTCATGGGCGTATAAATTGGGAAAACTAAAAATCAGCAAGACACAGGCACCCCAAAGTTTAGGGCTGCTCTGTTGACAAGAATCTCCACTTCGTTACACCTTAAATATCCCAGGAAAGAGAAAAATGGATAAAGAAGTTGTGGTCCTTATGTACAATGGAATATCACTCAGCCATGAAATCGACGTCATAAGGCTAGTAGCAGCATGATGATTGGATTTAGGTACGACGATTCTAAGTGAAATAAGTCACACAGAAAAAGGCACTTATCATAAGATACGACTTATAGAGGGAATGTAAAAACCGCTACCCTTGAACTGAATTACAAAACAGAATAGAGTCACACGTTTAGAAAACACACTATGGCTGCTTAACGGGAAAGGTGAGGTGGGGTGATGCATACAACAAGGGTTTCAAATTATCTCAGATACCGTTCCATAAACCCAATATGTAATAGACAAGCCCTACTCCTTCCTCAATGAATTGGACTCAACACCCCCAATTCACCGCCCAAGAATATATCTGACTAGTAAGAATCTTGAAACCTATGCATTGATATCTCTCTGTAAGTGAGTCAAGTGGGTGTAAAGCGGCAAAATCACAGCAGTGAAAAGCAGGTAAACCCCATTATAAAAATCAATTACTTTTAAAAACCCGTGAAACAAAGACAGTGAAAGAGAGAGAAATACTTACAAAATTCGTTCAGCGGCTGTAATGCCACCTGGATTGACCATATCTAGACCCACAGCTGATTGAGACATAAGGGTGGACACTCTTGGGGCTGAGAGGTTTGGTGAGGTTGGGTGAGCAAACGCAGACCCTTTAAAGTAATACTGCGTGGTACCCATCCCATGGGTCCCAAATCTCCAGGTTCAAGGGCATCTTCCTACATCGAAAACATGCATGAGAAACCCAGAAGATGGTACACCGTGTGATCGGGAAAGGTTTCTAAAACGCACCTCATTTCTCATCTCCTTGTGCTCGGGTTCGCCATTCCAGCCGCTTTACTAGCAATCTCCCTCCTTGGAGAATCAGCACCTTTAACCTCCTGTTCCGTACAGCTTGCAATTTGTCCTGAGGATGAACGGGAAGAGGGGGAACAAATGAGAGACTAGCTCTAGGTGTTGGGACAGGCACAGGTCACTCTATTTTCCCCTCAAGAAGAAGAATTAACCACAGGCTCAGCCTGCCGCCTGGGACCAGAATAGGGCCTGAAGCAATCCTGCGCTTTTGCGGCCAGCTCCCAAGAAAGCGAGTTGAAAAATGGAGCTCAGGGGCACTGCAATTCACAAACCTGCAGACTTATAAATGATGACTCTCGTCCACAAATATATTGAGGGAAGGCAACGAAGAGGATTTGAAAGCAAGGCAGAATTGCAGGAAACAGATTTCAGGAGGGAGATTCGAATCGCCTTTAAAGCACAGGAAAAGCGGCAAAACCTCGACAATGATGCCCTTGGCCAAAAAGGGCGTATGCGTTTTTTCCTGAATATATTCAGGAAAAAACGCATACGCCCTTTTTGGCCAACCAAGCAACCTGGGAAGGCAAATCAGCACTACAAAGAAGTCTCGCTTCCCATCGGTCAAAAGGGCCATGCTGAATAAAGTGTCAAAACCAGAAATGCAGGACAGGCCATGGAGAAACGGGAGCCTGGCTACGCTGATGAGCGGGATGTAAATTGCCAACAGCCACTCTGGAGAAGTGCACGGTGTGTCCTGAAACATCTAAAAAACTCAGCTTAGGGAGCATAGGGCACATCCACTCATGGGCGTATAAATTGGGAAAACTAAAAATCAGCAAGACACAGGCACCCCAAAGTTTAGGGCTGCTCTGTTGACAAGAATCTCCACTTCGTTACACCTTAAATATCCCAGGAAAGAGAAAAATGGATAAAGAAGTTGTGGTCCTTATGTACAATGGAATATCACTCAGCCATGAAATCGACGTCATAAGGCTAGTAGCAGCATGATGATTGGATTTAGGTACGACGATTCTAAGTGAAATAAGTCACACAGAAAAAGGCACTTATCATAAGATACGACTTATAGAGGGAATGTAAAAACCGCTACCCTTGAACTGAATTACAAAACAGAATAGAGTCACACGTTTAGAAAACACACTATGGCTGCTTAACGGGAAAGGTGAGGTGGGGTGATGCATACAACAAGGGTTTCAAATTATCTCAGATACCGTTCCATAAACCCAATATGTAATAGACAAGCCCTACTCCTTCCTCAATGAATTGGACTCAACACCCCCAATTCACCGCCCAAGAATATATCTGACTAGTAAGAATCTTGAAACCTATGCATTGATATCTCTCTGTAAGTGAGTCAAGTGGGTGTAAAGCGGCAAAATCACAGCAGTGAAAAGCAGGTAAACCCCATTATAAAAATCAATTACTTTTAAAAACCCGTGAAACAAAGACAGTGAAAGAGAGAGAAATACTTACAAAATTCGTTCAGCGGCTGTAATGCCACCTGGATTGACCATATCTAGACCCACAGCTGATTGAGACATAAGGGTGGACACTCTTGGGGCTGAGAGGTTTGGTGAGGTTGGGTGACCAAACGCAGACCCTATAAAGTAATACTGCGTGGTACCCATCCCATGGGTCCCAAATCTCCAGGTTCAAGGGCATCTTCCTACATCGAAAACATGCATGAGAAACCCAGAAGATGGTACACCGTGTGATCGGGAAAGGTTTCTAAAACGCACCTCATTTCTCATCTCCTTGTGCTCGGGTTCGCCATTCCAGCCGCTTTACTAGCAATCTCCCTCCTTGGAGAATCAGCACCTTTAACCTCCTGTTCCGTACAGCTTGCAATTTGTCCTGAGGATGAAAGCGAAGAGGGGGAACCAATGAGAGACTAGCTCCAGGTGTTGGTACAGGCAGAGGTCACTCTATTTTCCCATCAGGAAGAAGAATTAACCACAGGCTCAGCCTGCCGCCTGGGACCAGAATAGGGCCTGAAGCAATCCTGCGCTTTTGCGGCCAGCGCCCAAGAAAGCGAGTTGAAAAATGGAGCTCAGGGGCACTGCAATTCACAAACCTGCAGACTTATAAATGATGACTCTCGTCCACAAATATATTGAGGGAAGGCAACGAAGAGGATTTGAAAGCAAGGCAGAATTGCAGGAAACAGATTTCAGGAGGGAGATTCGAATCGCCTTTAAAGCACAGGAAAAGCGGCAAAACCTCGACAATGATGCCCTTGGCCAAAAAGGGCGTATGCGTTTTTTCCTGAATATATTCAGGAAAAAACGCATACGCCATTTTTGGCCAACCAAGCAACCTGGGAAGGCAAATCAGCGCTACAAAGAAGTCTCGCTTCCCATCGGTCAAAAGGGCCATGCTGAATAAAGTGTCAAAACCAGAAATGCAGGACAGGCCATGGAGAAACGGGAGCCTGGCTACGCTGATGGGCGGGATGTAAATTGCCAACAGCCACTCTGGAGAAGTGCACGGTGTGTCCTGAAACATCTAAAAAACTGAGCTTAGGGAGCATAGGGCACATCCACTCATGGGCGTATAAATTGGGAAAACTAAAAATCAGCAAGACACAGGCACCCCAAAGTTTAGGGCTGCTCTGTTGACAAGAATCTCCACTTCGTTACACCTTAAATATCCCAGGAAAGAGAAAAATGGATAAAGAAGTTGTGGTCCTTATGTACAATGGAATATCACTCAGGCATGAAATCAACGTCATAAGGCTAGTAGCAGCATGATGATTGGATTTAGGTACGACGATTCTAAGTGAAATAAGTCACACAGAAAAAGACACTTATCATAAGATACGACTTATAGAGGGAATGTAAAAACCGCTACCCTTGAACTGAATTACAAAACAGAATAGAGTCATACGTTTAGAAAACACACTATGGCTGCTTAACGGGAAAGGTGAGGTGGGGTGATGCATACAACAAGGGTTTCAAATTATCTCAGATACCGTTCCATAAACCCAATATGTAATAGACAAGCCCTACTCCTTCCTCAATGAATTGGACTCAACACCCCCAATTCACCGCCCAAGAATATATCTGACTAGTAAGAATCTTGAAACCTATGCATTGATATCTCTCTGTAAGTGAGTCAAGTGGGTGTAAAGCGGCAAAATCACAGCAGTGAAAAGCAGGTAAACCCCATTATAAAAATCAATTACTTTTAAAAACCCGTGAAACAAAGACAGTGAAAGAGATAGAAATACTTACAAAATTCGTTCAGCGGCTGTAATGCCACCTGGATTGACCATATCTAGACCCACAGCTGATTGAGACATAAGGGTGGACACTCTTGGGGCTGAGAGGTTTGGTGAGGTTGGGTGAGCAAACGCAGACCCTTTAAAGTAATACTGCGTGGTACCCATCCCATGGGTCCCAAATCTCCAGGTTCAAGGGCATCTTCCTACATCGAAAACATGCATGAGAAACCCAGAAGATGGTACACCGTGTGATCGGGAAAGGTTTCTAAAACGCACGTCATTTCTCATCTCCTTGTGCTCGGGTTCGCCATTCCAGCCGCTTTACTAGCAATCTCCCTCCTTGGAGAATCAGCACCTTTAACCTCCTGTTCCGTACAGCTTGCAATTTGTCCTGAGGATGAAAGGGAAGAGGGGGAACCAATGAGAGACTAGCTCCAGGTGTTGGGACAGGCAGAGGTCACTCTATTTTCCCATCAGGAAGAAGAATTAACCACAGGCTCAGCCTGCCGCCTGGGACCAGAATAGGGCCTGAAGCAATCCTGCGCTTTTGCGGCCAGCGCCCAAGAAAGCGAGTTGAAAAATGGCGCTCAGGGGCACTGCAATTCACAAACCTGCAGACTTATAAATGATGACTCTCGTCCACAAATATATTGAGGGAAGGCAACGAAGAGGATTTGAAAGCAAGGCAGAATTGCAGGAAACAGATTTCAGGAGGGAGATTCGAATCGCCTTTAAAGCACAGGAAAAGCGGCAAAACCTCGACAATGATGCCCTTGGCCAAAAAGGGCGTATGCGTTTTTTCCTGAATATATTCAGGAAAAAACGCATACGCCCTTTTTGGCCAACCAAGCAACCTGGAAAGGCAAATCAGCGCTACAAAGAAGTCTCGCTTCCCATCGGTCAAAAGGGCCATGCTGAATAAAGTGTCAAAACCAGAAATGCAGGACAGGCCATGGAGAAACGGGAGCCTGGCTACGCTGATGAGCGGGATGTAAATTGCCAACAGCCACTCTGGAGAAGTGCACGGTGTGTCCTGAAACATCTAAAAAACTCAGCTTAGGGAGCATAGGGCACATCCAATCATGGGCGTATAAATTGGGAAAACTAAAAATCAGCAAGACACAGGCACCCCAAAGTTTAGGGCTGCTCTGTTGACAAGAATCTCCACTTCGTTACACCTTAAATATCCCAGGAAAGAGAAAAATGGATAAAGAAGTTGTGGTCCTTATGTACAATGGAATATCACTCAGCCATGAAATCGACGTCATAAGGCTAGTAGCAGCATGATGATTGGATTTAGGTACGACGATTCTAAGTGAAATAAGTCACACAGAAAAAGGCACTTATCATAAGATACGACTTATAGAGGGAATGTAAAAACCGCTACCCTTGAACTGAATTACAAAACAGAATAGAGTCACACGTTTAGGAAACACACTATGGCTGCTTAACGGGGAAGGTGAGGTGGGGTGATGCATACAACAAGGGTTTCAAATTATCTCAGATACCGTTCCATAAACCCAATATGTAATAGACAAGCCCTACTCCTTCCTCAATGAATTGGACTCAACACCCCCAATTCACCGCCCAAGAATATATCTGACTAGTAAGAATCTTGAAACCTATGCATTGATATCTCTCTGTAAGTGAGTCAAGTGGGTGTAAAGCGGCAAAATCACAGCAGTGAAAAGCAGGTAAACCCCATTATAAAAATCAATTACTTTTAAAAACCCGTGAAACAAAGACAGTGAAAGAGAGAGAAATTCTTACAAAATTCGTTCAGCGGCTGTAATGCCACCTGGATTGACCATATCTAGACCCACAGCTGATTGAGACATAAGGGTGGACACTCTTGGGGCTGAGAGGTTTGGTGAGGTTGGGTGAGCAAACGCAGACCCTTTAAAGTAATACTGCGTGGTACCCATCCCATGGGTCCCAAATCTCCAGGTTCAAGGGCATCTTCCTACATCGAAAACATGCATGAGAAACCCAGAAGATGGTACACCGTGTGATCGGGAAAGGTTTCTAAAACGCACCTCATTTCTCATCTCCTTGTGCTCGGGTTCGCCATTCCAGCCGCTTTACTAGCAATCTCCCTCCTTGGAGAATCAGCACCTTTAACCTCCTGTTCCGTACAGCTTGCAATTTGTCCTGAGGATGAAAGGGAAGAGGGGGAACCAATGAGAGACTAGCTCCAGGTGTTGGGACAGGCAGAGGTCACTCTATTTTCCCATCAGGAAGAAGAATTAACCACAGGCTTAGCCTGCCGCCTGTGACCAGAATAGGGCCTAAAGCAATCCTGCGCTTTTGCGGCCAGCGCCCAAGAAAGCGAGTTGAAAAATGGAGCTCAGGGGCACTGCAATTCACAAACCTGCAGACTTATAAATGATGACTCTCGTCCACAAATATATTGAGGGAAGGCAACGAAGAGGATTTGAAAGCCAGGCAGAATTGCAGGAAACAGATTTCAGGAGGGAGATTCGAATCGCCTTTAAAGCACAGGAAAAGCGGCAAAACCTCGACAATGATGCCCTTGGCCAAAAAGGGCGTATGCGTTTTTTCCTGAATATATTCAGGAAAAAACGCATACGCCCTTTTTGGCCAACCAAGCAACCTGGAAAGGCAAATCAGCGCTACAAAGAAGTCTCGCTTCCCATCGGTCAAAAGGGCCATGCTGAATAAAGTGTCAAAACCAGAAATGCAGGACAGGCCATGGAGAAACGGGAGCCTGGCTACGCTGATGGGCGAGATGTAAATTGCCAACAGCCACTCTGGAGAAGTGCACGGTGTGTCCTGAAACATCTAAAAAACTCAGCTTAGGGAGCATAGGGCACTTCCACTCATTGGCGTATAAATTGGGAAAACTAAAAATCAGGAAGACACAGGCACCCCAAAGTTTAGGGCTGCTCTGTTGACAAGAATCTCCACTTCGTTACACCTTAAATATCCCAGGAAAGAGAAAAATGGATAAAGAAATTGTGGTCTTTATGTACAATGGAATATCACTCAGGCATGAAATCAACATCATAAGGCTAGTAGCAGCATGATGATTGGATTTAGGTACGACGATTCTAAGTGAAATAAGTCACACAGAAAAAGACACTTATCATAATATATGACTTATAGAGGGAATGTAAAAACCGCTACCCTTGAACTGAATTACAAAACAGAATAGAGTCACACGTTTAGAAAACACACTATGGCTGCTTAACGGGAAAGGTGAGGTGGGGTGATGCATACAACAAGGGTTTCAAATTATCTCAGATACCGTTCCATAAACCCAATATGTAATAGACAAGCCCTACTCCTTCCTCAATGAATTGGACTCAACACCCCCAATTCACCGCCCAAGAATATATCTGACTAGTAAGAATCTTGAAACCTATGCATTGATATCTCTCTGTAAGTGAGTCAAGTGGGTGTAAAGCGGCAAAATCACAGCAGTGAAAAGCAGGTAAACCCCATTATAAAAATCAATTACTTTTAAAAACCCGTGAAACAAAGACAGTGAAAGAGATAGAAATACTTACAAAATTCGTTCAGCGGCTGTAATGCCACCTGGATTGACCATATCTAGACCCACAGCTGATTGAGACATAAGGGTGGACACTCTTGGGGCTGAGAGGTTTGGTGAGGTTGGGTGAGCAAACGCAGACCCTTTAAAGTAATACTGCGTGGTACCCATCCCATGGGTCCCAAATCTCCAGGTTCAAGGGCATCTTCCTACATCGAAAACATGCATGAGAAACCCAGAAGATGGTACACCGTGTGATCGGGAAAGGTTTCTAAAACGCACCTCATTTCTCATCTCCTTGTGCTCGGGTTCGCCATTCCAGCCGCTTTACTAGCAATCTCCCTCCTTGGAGAATCAGCACCTTTAACCTCCTGTTCCGTACAGCTTGCAATTTGTCCTGAGGATGAAAGGGAAGAGGGGGAACCAATGAGAGACTAGCTCCAGGTGTTGGGACAGGCAGAGGTCACTCTATTTTCCCATCAGGAAGAAGAATTAACCACAGGCTCAGCCTGCCGCCTGGGACCAGAATAGGGCCTGAAGCAATCCTGCGCTTTTGCGGCCAGCGCCCAAGAAAGCGAGTTGAAAAATGGCGCTCAGGGGCACTGCAATTCACAAACCTGCAGACTTATAAATGATGACTCTCGTCCACAAATATATTGAGGGAAGGCAACGAAGAGGATTTGAAAGCAAGGCAGAATTGCAGGAAACAGATTTCAGGAGGGAGATTCGAATCGCCTTTAAAGCACAGGAAAAGCGGCAAAACCTCGACAATGATGCCCTTGGCCAAAAAGGGCGTATGCGTTTTTTCCTGAATATATTCAGGAAAAAACGCATACGCCCTTTTTGGCCAACCAAGCAACCTGGAAAGGCAAATCAGCGCTACAAAGAAGTCTCGCTTCCCATCGGTCAAAAGGGCCATGCTGAATAAAGTGTCAAAACCAGAAATGCAGGACAGGCCATGGAGAAACGGGAGCCTGGCTACGCTGATGAGCGGGATGTAAATTGCCAACAGCCACTCTGGAGAAGTGCACGGTGTGTCCTGAAACATCTAAAAAACTCAGCTTAGGGAGCATAGGGCACATCCACTCATGGGCGTATAAATTGGGAAAACTAAAAATCAGCAAGACACAGGCACCCCAAAGTTTAGGGCTGCTCTGTTGACAAGAATCTCCACTTCATTACACCTTAAATATCCCAGGAAAGAGAAAAATGGATAAAGAAGTTGTGGTCCTTATGTACAATGGAATATCACTCAGCCATGAAATCGACGTCATAAGGCTAGTAGCAGCATGATGATTGGATTTAGGTACGACGATTCTAAGTGAAATAAGTCACACAGAAAAAGGCACTTATCATAAGATACGACTTATAGAGGGAATGTAAAAACCGCTACCCTTGAACTGAATTACAAAACAGAATAGAGTCACACGTTTAGGAAACACACTATGGCTGCTTAACGGGGAAGGTGAGGTGGGGTGATGCATACAACAAGGGTTTCAAATTATCTCAGATACCGTTCCATAAACCCAATATGTAATAGACAAGCCCTACTCCTTCCTCAATGAATTGGACTCAACACCCCCAATTCACCGCCCAAGAATATATCTGACTAGTAAGAATCTTGAAACCTATGCATTGATATCTCTCTGTAAGTGAGTCAAGTGGGTGTAAAGCGGCAAAATCACAGCAGTGAAAAGCAGGTAAACCCCATTATAAAAATCAATTACTTTTAAAAACCCGTGAAACAAAGACAGTGAAAGAGAGAGAAATTCTTACAAAATTCGTTCAGCGGCTGTAATGCCACCTGGATTGACCATATCTAGACCCACAGCTGATTGAGACATAAGGGTGGACACTCTTGGGGCTGAGAGGTTTGGTGAGGTTGGGTGAGCAAACGCAGACCCTTTAAAGTAATACTGCGTGGTACCCATCCCATGGGTCCCAAATCTCCAGGTTCAAGGGCATCTTCCTACATCGAAAACATGCATGAGAAACCCAGAAGATGGTACACCGTGTGATCGGGAAAGGTTTCTAAAACGCACCTCATTTCTCATCTCCTTGTGCTCGGGTTCGCCATTCCAGCCGCTTTACTAGCAATCTCCCTCCTTGGAGAATCAGCACCTTTAACCTCCTGTTCCGTACAGCTTGCAATTTGTCCTGAGGATGAAAGGGAAGAGGGGGAACCAATGAGAGACTAGCTCCAGGTGTTGGGACAGGCAGAGGTCACTCTATTTTCCCATCAGGAAGAAGAATTAACCACAGGCTTAGCCTGCCGCCTGTGACCAGAATAGGGCCTAAAGCAATCCTGCGCTTTTGCGGCCAGCGCCCAAGAAAGCGAGTTGAAAAATGGAGCTCAGGGGCACTGCAATTCACAAACCTGCAGACTTATAAATGATGACTCTCGTCCACAAATATATTGAGGGAAGGCAACGAAGAGGATTTGAAAGCCAGGCAGAATTGCAGGAAACAGATTTCAGGAGGGAGATTCGAATCGCCTTTAAAGCACAGGAAAAGCGGCAAAACCTCGACAATGATGCCCTTGGCCAAAAAGGGCGTATGCGTTTTTTCCTGAATATATTCAGGAAAAAACGCATACGCCCTTTTTGGCCAACCAAGCAACCTGGAAAGGCAAATCAGCGCTACAAAGAAGTCTCGCTTCCCATCGGTCAAAAGGGCCATGCTGAATAAAGTGTCAAAACCAGAAATGCAGGACAGGCCATGGAGAAACGGGAGCCTGGCTACGCTGATGGGCGAGATGTAAATTGCCAACAGCCACTCTGGAGAAGTGCACGGTGTGTCCTGAAACATCTAAAAAACTCAGCTTAGGGAGCATAGGGCACTTCCACTCATTGGCGTATAAATTGGGAAAACTAAAAATCAGGAAGACACAGGCACCCCAAAGTTTAGGGCTGCTCTGTTGACAAGAATCTCCACTTCGTTACACCTTAAATATCCCAGGAAAGAGAAAAATGGATAAAGAAATTGTGGTCTTTATGTACAATGGAATATCACTCAGGCATGAAATCAACATCATAAGGCTAGTAGCAGCATGATGATTGGATTTAGGTACGACGATTCTAAGTGAAATAAGTCACACAGAAAAAGACACTTATCATAATATATGACTTATAGAGGGAATGTAAAAACCGCTACCCTTGAACTGAATTACAAAACAGAATAGAGTCACACGTTTAGAAAACACACTATGGCTGCTTAACGGGAAAGGTGAGGTGGGGTGATGCATACAACAAGGGTTTCAAATTATCTCAGATACCGTTCCATAAACCCAATATGTAATAGACAAGCCCTACTCCTTCCTCAATGAATTGGACTCAACACCCCCAATTCACCGCCCAAGAATATATCTGACTAGTAAGAATCTTGAAACCTATGCATTGATATCTCTCTGTAAGTGAGTCAAGTGGGTGTAAAGCGGCAAAATCACAGCAGTGAAAAGCAGGTAAACCCCATTATAAAAATCAATTACTTTTAAAAACCCGTGAAACAAAGACAGTGAAAGAGAGAGAAATACTTACAAAATTCGTTCAGCGGCTGTAATGCCACCTGGATTGACCATATCTAGACCCACAGCTGATTGAGACATAAGGGTGGACACTCTTGGGGCTGAGAGGTTTGGTGAGGTTGGGTGAGCAAACGCAGACCCTTTAAAGTAATACTGCGTGGTACCCATCCCATGGGTCCCAAATCTCCAGGTTCAAGGGCATCTTCCTACATCGAAAACATGCATGAGAAACCCAGAAGATGGTACACCGTGTGATCGGGAAAGGTTTCTAAAACGCACCTCATTTCTCATCTCCTTGTGCTCGGGTTCGCCATTCCAGCCGCTTTACTAGCAATCTCCCTCCTTGGAGAATCAGCACCTTTAACCTCCTGTTCCGTACAGCTTGCAATTTGTCCTGAGGATGAACGGGAAGAGGGGGAACAAATGAGAGACTAGCTCTAGGTGTTGGGACAGGCACAGGTCACTCTATTTTCCCCTCAAGAAGAAGAATTAACCACAGGCTCAGCCTGCCGCCTGGGACCAGAATAGGGCCTGAAGCAATCCTGCGCTTTTGCGGCCAGCTCCCAAGAAAGCGAGTTGAAAAATGGAGCTCAGGGGCACTGCAATTCACAAACCTGCAGACTTATAAATGATGACTCTCGTCCACAAATATATTGAGGGAAGGCAACGAAGAGGATTTGAAAGCAAGGCAGAATTGCAGGAAACAGATTTCAGGAGGGAGATTCGAATCGCCTTTAAAGCACAGGAAAAGCGGCAAAACCTCGACAATGATGCCCTTGGCCAAAAAGGGCGTATGCGTTTTTTCCTGAATATATTCAGGAAAAAACGCATACGCCCTTTTTGGCCAACCAAGCAACCTGGAAAGGCAAATCAGCGCTACAAAGAAGTCTCGCTTCCCATCGGTCAAAAGGGCCATGCTGAATAAAGTGTCAAAACCAGAAATGCAGGACAGGCCATGGAGAAACGGGAGCCTGGCTACGCTGATGAGCGGGATGTAAATTGCCAACAGCCACTCTGGAGAAGTGCACGGTGTGTCCTGAAACATCTAAAAAACTCAGCTTAGGGAGCATAGGGCACATCCACTCATGGGCGTATAAATTGGGAAAACTAAAAATCAGCAAGACACAGGCACCCCAAAGTTTAGGGCTGCTCTGTTGACAAGAATCTCCACTTCGTTACACCTTAAATATCCCAGGAAAGAGAAAAATGGATAAAGAAGTTGTGGTCCTTATGTACAATGGAATATCACTCAGCCATGAAATCGACGTCATAAGGCTAGTAGCAGCATGATGATTGGATTTAGGTACGACGATTCTAAGTGAAATAAGTCACACAGAAAAAGGCACTTATCATAAGATACGACTTATAGAGGGAATGTAAAAACCGCTACCCTTGAACTGAATTACAAAACAGAATAGAGTCACACGTTTAGGAAACACACTATGGCTGCTTAACGGGGAAGGTGAGGTGGGGTGATGCATACAACAAGGGTTTCAAATTATCTCAGATACCGTTCCATAAACCCAATATGTAATAGACAAGCCCTACTCCTTCCTCAATGAATTGGACTCAACACCCCCAATTCACCGCCCAAGAATATATCTGACTAGTAAGAATCTTGAAACCTATGCATTGATATCTCTCTGTAAGTGAGTCAAGTGGGTGTAAAGCGGCAAAATCACAGCAGTGAAAAGCAGGTAAACCCCATTATAAAAATCAATTACTTTTAAAAACCCGTGAAACAAAGACAGTGAAAGAGAGAGAAATTCTTACAAAATTCGTTCAGCGGCTGTAATGCCACCTGGATTGACCATATCTAGACCCACAGCTGATTGAGACATAAGGGTGGACACTCTTGGGGCTGAGAGGTTTGGTGAGGTTGGGTGAGCAAACGCAGACCCTTTAAAGTAATACTGCGTGGTACCCATCCCATGGGTCCCAAATCTCCAGGTTCAAGGGCATCTTCCTACATCGAAAACATGCATGAGAAACCCAGAAGATGGTACACCGTGTGATCGGGAAAGGTTTCTAAAACGCACCTCATTTCTCATCTCCTTGTGCTCGGGTTCGCCATTCCAGCCGCTTTACTAGCAATCTCCCTCCTTGGAGAATCAGCACCTTTAACCTCCTGTTCCGTACAGCTTGCAATTTGTCCTGAGGATGAAAGGGAAGAGGGGGAACCAATGAGAGACTAGCTCCAGGTGTTGGGACAGGCAGAGGTCACTCTATTTTCCCATCAGGAAGAAGAATTAACCACAGGCTTAGCCTGCCGCCTGTGACCAGAATAGGGCCTAAAGCAATCCTGCGCTTTTGCGGCCAGCGCCCAAGAAAGCGAGTTGAAAAATGGAGCTCAGGGGCACTGCAATTCACAAACCTGCAGACTTATAAATGATGACTCTCGTCCACAAATATATTGAGGGAAGGCAACGAAGAGGATTTGAAAGCCAGGCAGAATTGCAGGAAACAGATTTCAGGAGGGAGATTCGAATCGCCTTTAAAGCACAGGAAAAGCGGCAAAACCTCGACAATGATGCCCTTGGCCAAAAAGGGCGTATGCGTTTTTTCCTGAATATATTCAGGAAAAAACGCATACGCCCTTTTTGGCCAACCAAGCAACCTGGAAAGGCAAATCAGCGCTACAAAGAAGTCTCGCTTCCCATCGGTCAAAAGGGCCATGCTGAATAAAGTGTCAAAACCAGAAATGCAGGACAGGCCATGGAGAAACGGGAGCCTGGCTACGCTGATGGGCGAGATGTAAATTGCCAACAGCCACTCTGGAGAAGTGCACGGTGTGTCCTGAAACATCTAAAAAACTCAGCTTAGGGAGCATAGGGCACTTCCACTCATTGGCGTATAAATTGGGAAAACTAAAAATCAGGAAGACACAGGCACCCCAAAGTTTAGGGCTGCTCTGTTGACAAGAATCTCCACTTCGTTACACCTTAAATATCCCAGGAAAGAGAAAAATGGATAAAGAAATTGTGGTCTTTATGTACAATGGAATATCACTCAGGCATGAAATCAACATCATAAGGCTAGTAGCAGCATGATGATTGGATTTAGGTACGACGATTCTAAGTGAAATAAGTCACACAGAAAAAGACACTTATCATAATATATGACTTATAGAGGGAATGTAAAAACCGCTACCCTTGAACTGAATTACAAAACAGAATAGAGTCACACGTTTAGAAAACACACTATGGCTGCTTAACGGGAAAGGTGAGGTGGGGTGATGCATACAACAAGGGTTTCAAATTATCTCAGATACCGTTCCATAAACCCAATATGTAATAGACAAGCCCTACTCCTTCCTCAATGAATTGGACTCAACACCCCCAATTCACCGCCCAAGAATATATCTGACTAGTAAGAATCTTGAAACCTATGCATTGATATCTCTCTGTAAGTGAGTCAAGTGGGTGTAAAGCGGCAAAATCACAGCAGTGAAAAGCAGGTAAACCCCATTATAAAAATCAATTACTTTTAAAAACCCGTGAAACAAAGACAGTGAAAGAGATAGAAATACTTACAAAATTCGTTCAGCGGCTGTAATGCCACCTGGATTGACCATATCTAGACCCACAGCTGATTGAGACATAAGGGTGGACACTCTTGGGGCTGAGAGGTTTGGTGAGGTTGGGTGAGCAAACGCAGACCCTTTAAAGTAATACTGCGTGGTACCCATCCCATGGGTCCCAAATCTCCAGGTTCAAGGGCATCTTCCTACATCGAAAACATGCATGAGAAACCCAGAAGATGGTACACCGTGTGATCGGGAAAGGTTTCTAAAACGCACCTCATTTCTCATCTCCTTGTGCTCGGGTTCGCCATTCCAGCCGCTTTACTAGCAATCTCCCTCCTTGGAGAATCAGCACCTTTAACCTCCTGTTCCGTACAGCTTGCAATTTGTCCTGAGGATGAAAGGGAAGAGGGGGAACCAATGAGAGACTAGCTCCAGGTGTTGGGACAGGCAGAGGTCACTCTATTTTCCCATCAGGAAGAAGAATTAACCACAGGCTCAGCCTGCCGCCTGGGACCAGAATAGGGCCTGAAGCAATCCTGCGCTTTTGCGGCCAGCGCCCAAGAAAGCGAGTTGAAAAATGGCGCTCAGGGGCACTGCAATTCACAAACCTGCAGACTTATAAATGATGACTCTCGTCCACAAATATATTGAGGGAAGGCAACGAAGAGGATTTGAAAGCAAGGCAGAATTGCAGGAAACAGATTTCAGGAGGGAGATTCGAATCGCCTTTAAAGCACAGGAAAAGCGGCAAAACCTCGACAATGATGCCCTTGGCCAAAAAGGGCGTATGCGTTTTTTCCTGAATATATTCAGGAAAAAACGCATACGCCCTTTTTGGCCAACCAAGCAACCTGGAAAGGCAAATCAGCGCTACAAAGAAGTCTCGCTTCCCATCGGTCAAAAGGGCCATGCTGAATAAAGTGTCAAAACCAGAAATGCAGGACAGGCCATGGAGAAACGGGAGCCTGGCTACGCTGATGAGCGGGATGTAAATTGCCAACAGCCACTCTGGAGAAGTGCACGGTGTGTCCTGAAACATCTAAAAAACTCAGCTTAGGGAGCATAGGGCACATCCACTCATGGGCGTATAAATTGGGAAAACTAAAAATCAGCAAGACACAGGCACCCCAAAGTTTAGGGCTGCTCTGTTGACAAGAATCTCCACTTCATTACACCTTAAATATCCCAGGAAAGAGAAAAATGGATAAAGAAGTTGTGGTCCTTATGTACAATGGAATATCACTCAGCCATGAAATCGACGTCATAAGGCTAGTAGCAGCATGATGATTGGATTTAGGTACGACGATTCTAAGTGAAATAAGTCACACAGAAAAAGGCACTTATCATAAGATACGACTTATAGAGGGAATGTAAAAACCGCTACCCTTGAACTGAATTACAAAACAGAATAGAGTCACACGTTTAGGAAACACACTATGGCTGCTTAACGGGGAAGGTGAGGTGGGGTGATGCATACAACAAGGGTTTCAAATTATCTCAGATACCGTTCCATAAACCCAATATGTAATAGACAAGCCCTACTCCTTCCTCAATGAATTGGACTCAACACCCCCAATTCACCGCCCAAGAATATATCTGACTAGTAAGAGTCTTGAAACCTATGCATTGATATCTCTCTGTAAGTGAGTCAAGTGGGTGTAAAGCGGCAAAATCACAGCAGTGAAAAGCAGGTAAACCCCATTATAAAAATCAATTACTTTTAAAAACCCGTGAAACAAAGACAGTGAAAGAGAGAGAAATTCTTACAAAATTCGTTCAGCGGCTGTAATGCCACCTGGATTGACCATATCTAGACCCACAGCTGATTGAGACATAAGGGTGGACACTCTTGGGGCTGAGAGGTTTGGTGAGGTTGGGTGAGCAAACGCAGACCCTTTAAAGTAATACTGCGTGGTACCCATCCCATGGGTCCCAAATCTCCAGGTTCAAGGGCATCTTCCTACATCGAAAACATGCATGAGAAACCCAGAAGATGGTACACCGTGTGATCGGGAAAGGTTTCTAAAACGCACCTCATTTCTCATCTCCTTGTGCTCGGGTTCGCCATTCCAGCCGCTTTACTAGCAATCTCCCTCCTTGGAGAATCAGCACCTTTAACCTCCTGTTCCGTACAGCTTGCAATTTGTCCTGAGGATGAAAGGGAAGAGGGGGAACCAATGAGAGACTAGCTCCAGGTGTTGGGACAGGCAGAGGTCACTCTATTTTCCCATCAGGAAGAAGAATTAACCACAGGCTTAGCCTGCCGCCTGTGACCAGAATAGGGCCTAAAGCAATCCTGCGCTTTTGCGGCCAGCGCCCAAGAAAGCGAGTTGAAAAATGGAGCTCAGGGGCACTGCAATTCACAAACCTGCAGACTTATAAATGATGACTCTCGTCCACAAATATATTGAGGGAAGGCAACGAAGAGGATTTGAAAGCCAGGCAGAATTGCAGGAAACAGATTTCAGGAGGGAGATTCGAATCACCTTTAAAGCACAGGAAAAGCGGCAAAACCTCGACAATGATGCCCTTGGCCAAAAAGGGCGTATGCGTTTTTTCCTGAATATATTCAGGAAAAAACGCATACGCCCTTTTTGGCCAACCAAGCAACCTGGAAAGGCAAATCAGCGCTACAAAGAAGTCTCGCTTCCCATCGGTCAAAAGGGCCATGCTGAATAAAGTGTCAAAACCAGAAATGCAGGACAGGCCATGGAGAAACGGGAGCCTGGCTACGCTGATGGGCGAGATGTAAATTGCCAACAGCCACTCTGGAGAAGTGCACGGTGTGTCCTGAAACATCTAAAAAACTCAGCTTAGGGAGCATAGGGCACTTCCACTCATTGGCGTATAAATTGGGAAAACTAAAAATCAGGAAGACACAGGCACCCCAAAGTTTAGGGCTGCTCTGTTGACAAGAATCTCCACTTCGTTACACCTTAAATATCCCAGGAAAGAGAAAAATGGATAAAGAAATTGTGGTCTTTATGTACAATGGAATATCACTCAGGCATGAAATCAACATCATAAGGCTAGTAGCAGCATGATGATTGGATTTAGGTACGACGATTCTAAGTGAAATAAGTCACACAGAAAAAGACACTTATCATAATATATGACTTATAGAGGGAATGTAAAAACCGCTACCCTTGAACTGAATTACAAAACAGAATAGAGTCACACGTTTAGAAAACACACTATGGCTGCTTAACGGGAAAGGTGAGGTGGGGTGATGCATACAACAAGGGTTTCAAATTATCTCAGATACCGTTCCATAAACCCAATATGTAATAGACAAGCCCTACTCCTTCCTCAATGAATTGGACTCAACACCCCCAATTCACCGCCCAAGAATATATCTGACTAGTAAGAATCTTGAAACCTATGCATTGATATCTCTCTGTAAGTGAGTCAAGTGGGTGTAAAGCGGCAAAATCACAGCAGTGAAAAGCAGGTAAACCCCATTATAAAAATCAATTACTTTTAAAAACCCGTGAAACAAAGACAGTGAAAGAGAGAGAAATACTTACAAAATTCGTTCAGCGGCTGTAATGCCACCTGGATTGACCATATCTAGACCCACAGCTGATTGAGACATAAGGGTGGACACTCTTGGGGCTGAGAGGTTTGGTGAGGTTGGGTGAGCAAACGCAGACCCTTTAAAGTAATACTGCGTGGTACCCATCCCATGGGTCCCAAATCTCCAGGTTCAAGGGCATCTTCCTACATCGAAAACATGCATGAGAAACCCAGAAGATGGTACACCGTGTGATCGGGAAAGGTTTCTAAAACGCACCTCATTTCTCATCTCCTTGTGCTCGGGTTCGCCATTCCAGCCGCTTTACTAGCAATCTCCCTCCTTGGAGAATCAGCACCTTTAACCTCCTGTTCCGTACAGCTTGCAATTTGTCCTGAGGATGAACGGGAAGAGGGGGAACAAATGAGAGACTAGCTCTAGGTGTTGGGACAGGCACAGGTCACTCTATTTTCCCCTCAAGAAGAAGAATTAACCACAGGCTCAGCCTGCCGCCTGGGACCAGAATAGGGCCTGAAGCAATCCTGCGCTTTTGCGGCCAGCTCCCAAGAAAGCGAGTTGAAAAATGGAGCTCAGGGGCACTGCAATTCACAAACCTGCAGACTTATAAATGATGACTCTCGTCCACAAATATATTGAGGGAAGGCAACGAAGAGGATTTGAAAGCAAGGCAGAATTGCAGGAAACAGATTTCAGGAGGGAGATTCGAATCGCCTTTAAAGCACAGGAAAAGCGGCAAAACCTCGACAATGATGCCCTTGGCCAAAAAGGGCGTATGCGTTTTTTCCTGAATATATTCAGGAAAAAACGCATACGCCCTTTTTGGCAAACCAAGCAACCTGGAAAGGCAAATCAGCGCTACAAAGAAGTCTCGCTTCCCATCGGTGAAAAGGGCCATGCTGAATAAAGTGTCAAAACCAGAAATGCAGGACAGGCCATGGAGAAACGGGAGCCTGGCTACGCTGATGAGCGGGATGTAAATTGCCAACAGCCACTCTGGAGAAGTGCACGGTGTGTCCTGAAACATCTAAAAAACTGAGCTTAGGGAGCATAGGGCACATCCACTCATGGGCGTATAAATTGGGAAAACTAAAAATCAGGAAGACACAGGCACCCCAAAGTTTAGGGCTGCTCTGTTGACAAGAATCTCCACTTCGTTACACCTTAAATATCCCAGGAAAGAGAAAAATGGATAAAGAAGTTGTGGTCCTTATGTACAATGGAATATCACTCAGCCATGAAATCAACGTCATAAGGCTAGTAGCAGCATGATGATTGGATTTAGGTACGACGATTCTAAGTGAAATAAGTCACACAGAAAAAGGCACTTATCATAAGATACGACTTATAGAGGGAATGTAAAAACCGCTACCCTTGAACTGAATTACAAAACAGAATAGAGTCACACGTTTAGAAAACACACTATGGCTGCTTAACGGGAAAGGTGAGGTGGGGTGATGCATACAACAAGGGTTTCAAATTATCTCAGATACCGTTCCATAAAGCCAATATGTAATAGACAAGCCCTACTCCTTCCTCAATGAATTGGACTCAACACCCCCAATTCACCGCCCAAGAATATATCTGACTAGTAAGAATCTTGAAACCTATGCATTGATATCTCTCTGTAAGTGAGTCAAGTGGGTGTAAAGCGGCAAAATCACAGCAGTGAAAAGCAGGTAAACCCCATTATAAAAATCAATTACTTTTGAAAACCCGTGAAACAAAGACAGTGAAAGAGAGAGAAATTCTTACAAAATTCGTTCAGCGGCTGTAATGCCACCTGGATTGACCATATCTAGACCCAAGGCTGATTGAGACATAAGGGTGGACACTCTTGGGGCTGAGAGTTTTGGTGAGGTTGGGTGAGCAAACGCAGACCCTTTAAAGTAATACTGCGTGGTACCCATCCCATGGGTCCCAAATCTCCAGGTTCAAGGGCATCTTCCTACATCGAAAACATGCATGAGAAACCCAGAAGATGGTACACCGTGTGATCGGGAAAGGTTTCTAAAACGCACCTCATTTCTCATCTCCTTGTGCTCGGGTTCGCCATTCCAGCCGCTTTACTAGCAATCTCCCTCCTTGGAGAATCAGCACCTTTAACCTCCTGTTCCGTACAGCTTGCAATTTGTCCTGAGGATGAAAGGGAAGAGGGGGAACCAATGAGAGACTAGCTCCAGGTGTTGGGACAGGCAGAGGTCACTCTATTTTCCCATCAGGAAGAAGAATTAACCACAGGCTCAGCCTGCCGCCTGGGACCAGAATAGGGCCTGAAGCAATCCTGCGCTTTTGCGGCCAGCGCCCAAGAAAGCGAGTTGAAAAATGGAGCTCAGGGGCACTGCAATTCACAAACCTGCAGACTTATAAATGATGACTCTCGTCCACAAATATATTGAGGGAAGGCAACGAAGAGGATTTGAAAGCAAGGCAGAATTGCAGGAAACAGATTTCAGGAGGGAGATTCGAATCGCCTTTAAAGCACAGGAAAAGCGGCAAAACCTCGACAATGATGCCCTTGGCCAAAAAGGGCGTATGCGTTTTTTCCTGAATATATTCAGGAAAAAACGCATACGCCCTTTTTGGCCAACCAAGCAACCTGGGAAGGCAAATCAGCGCTACAAAGAAGTCTCGCTTCCCATCGGTCAAAAGGGCCATGCTGAATAAAGTGTCAAAACCAGAAATGCAGGACAGGCCATGGAGAAACGGGAGCCTGGCTACGCTGATGGGCGGGATGTAAATTGCCAACAGCCACTCTGGAGAAGTGCACGGTGTGTCCTGAAACATCTAAAAAACTGAGCTTAGGGAGCATAGGGCACATCCACTCATGGGCGTATAAATTGGGAAAACTAAAAATCAGCAAGACACAGGCACCCCAAAGTTTAGGGCTGCTCTGTTGACAAGAATCTCCACTTCGTTACACCTTAAATATCCCAGGAAAGAGAAAAATGGATAAAGAAGTTGTGGTCCTTATGTACAATGGAATATCACTCAGGCATGAAATCAACGTCATAAGGCTAGTAGCAGCATGATGATTGGATTTAGGTACCACGATTCTAAGTGAAATAAGTCACACAGAAAAAGACACTTATCATAAGATACGACTTATAGAGGGAATGTAAAAACCGCTACCCTTGAACTGAATTACAAAACAGAATAGAGTCACACGTTTAGAAAACACACTATGGCTGCTTAACGGGAAAGGTGAGGTGGGGTGATGCATACAACAAGGGTTTCAAATTATCTCAGATACCGTTCCATAAACCCAATATGTAATAGACAAGCCCTACTCCTTCCTCAATGAATTGGACTCAACACCCCCAATTCACCGCCCAAGAATATATCTGACTAGTAAGAATCTTGAAACCTATGCATTGATATCTCTCTGTAAGTGAGTCAAGTGGGTGTAAAGCGGCAAAATCACAGCAGTGAAAAGCAGGTAAACCCCATTATAAAAATCAATTACTTTTAAAAACCCGTGAAACAAAGACAGTGAAAGAGAGAGAAATACTTACAAAATTCGTTCAGCGGCTGTAATGCCACCTGGATTGACCATATCTAGACCCACAGCTGATTGAGACATAAGGGTGGACACTCTTGGGGCTGAGAGGTTTGGTGAGGTTGGGTGAGCAAACGCAGACCCTATAAAGTAATACTGCGTGGTACCCATCCCATGGGTCCCAAATCTCCAGGTTCAAGGGCATCTTCCTACATCGAAAACATGCATGAGAAACCCAGAAGATGGTACACCGTGTGATCGGGAAAGGTTTCTAAAACGCACCTCATTTCTCATCTCCTTGTGCTCGGGTTCGCCATTCCAGCCGCTTTACTAGCAATCTCCCTCCTTGGAGAATCAGCACCTTTAACCTCCTGTTCAGTACAGCTTGCAATTTGTCCTGAGGATGAAAGGGAAGAGGGGGAACCAATGAGAGACTAGCTCCAGGTGTTGGGACAGGCAGAGGTCACTCTATTTTCCCATCAGGAAGAAGAATTAACCACAGGCTCAGCCTGCCGCCTGGGACCAGAATAGGGCCTGAAGCAATCCTGCGCTTTTGCGGCCAGCGCCCAAGAAAGCGAGTTGAAAAATGGAGCTCAGGGGCACTGCAATTCACAAACCTGCAGACTTATAAATGATGACTCTCGTCCACAAATATATTGAGGGAAGGCAACGAAGAGGACTTGAAAGCAAGGCAGAATTGCAGGAAACAGATTTCAGGAGGGAGATTCGAATCGCCTTTAAAGCACAGGAAAAGCGGCAAAACCTCGACAATGATGCCCTTGGCCAAAAAGGGCGTATGCGTTTTTTCCTGAATATATTCAGGAAAAAACGCATACGCCCTTTTTGGCCAACCAAGCAACCTGGAAAGGCAAATCAGCGCTACAAAGAAGTCTCGCTTCCCATCGGTCAAAAGGGCCATGCTGAATAAAGTGTCAAAACCAGAAATGCAGGACAGGCCATGGAGAAACGGGAGCCTGGCTACGCTGATGGGCGGGATGTAAATTGCCAACAGCCACTCTGGAGAAGTGCACGGTGTGTCCTGAAACATCTAAAAAACTCAGCTTAGGGAGCATAGGGCACATCCACTCATGGGCGTATAAATTGGGAAAACTAAAAATCAGCAAGACACAGGCACCCCAAAGTTTAGGGCTGCTCTGTTGACAAGAATCTCCACTTCGTTACACCTTAAATATCCCAGGAAAGAGAAAAATGGATAAAGAAGTTGTGGTCCTTATGTACAATGGAATATCACTCAGGCATGAAATCAACGTCATAAGGCCAGTAGCAGCATGATGATTGGATTTAGGTACGACGATTCTAAGTGAAATAAGTCACACAGAAAAAGACACTTATCATAAGATATGACTTATAGAGGGAATGTAAAACCCGCTACCCTTGAACTGAATTACAAAACAGAATAGAGTCACACGTTTAGAAAACACACTATGGCTGCTTAACGGGAAAGGTGAGGTGGGGTGATGCATACAACAAGGGTTTCAAATTATCTCAGATACCGTTCCATAAACCCAATATGTAATAGACAAGCCCTACTCCTTCCTCAATGAATTGGACTCAACACCCCCAATTCACCGCCCAAGAATATATCTGACTAGTAAGAATCTTGAAACCTATGCATTGATATCTCTCTGTAAGTGAGTCAAGTGGGTGTAAAGCGGCAAAATCACAGCAGTGAAAAGCAGGTAAACCCCATTATAAAAATCAATTACTTTTAAAAACCCGTGAAACAAAGACAGTGAAAGAGAGAGAAATTCTTACAAAATTCGTTCAGCGGCTGTAATGCCACCTGGATTGACCATATCTAGACCCACAGCTGATTGAGACATAAGGGTGGACACTCTTGGGGCTGAGAGGTTTGGTGAGGTTGGGTGAGCAAACGCAGACCCTTTAAAGTAATACTGCGTGGTACCCATCCCATGGGTCCCAAATCTCCAGGTTCAAGGGCATCTTCCTACATCGAAAACATGCATGAGAAACCCAGAAGATGGTACACCGTGTGATCGGGAAAGGTTTCTAAAACGCACCTCATTTCTCATCTCCTTGTGCTCGGGTTCGCCATTCCAGCCGCTTTACTAGCAATCTCCCTCCTTGGAGAATCAGCACCTTTAACCTCCTGTTCCGTACAGCTTGCAATTTGTCCTGAGGATGAAAGGGAAGAGGGGGAACCAATGAGAGACTAGCTCCAGGTGTTGGGACAGGCAGAGGTCACTCTATTTTCCCATCAGGAAGAAGAATTAACCACAGGCTCAGCCTGCCGCCTGGGACCAGAATAGGGCCTGAAGCAATCCTGCGCTTTTGCGGCCAGCGCCCAAGAAAGCGAGTTGAAAAATGGCGCTCAGGGGCACTGCAATTCACAAACCTGCAGACTTATAAATGATGACTCTCGTCCACAAATATATTGAGGGAAGGCAACGAAGAGGATTTGAAAGCAAGGCAGAATTGCAGGAAACAGATTTCAGGAGGGAGATTCGAATCGCCTTTAAAGCACAGGAAAAGCGGCAAAACCTCGACAATGATGCCCTTGGCCAAAAAGGGCGTATGCGTTTTTTCCTGAATATATTCAGGAAAAAACGCATACGCCCTTTTTGGCCAACCAAGCAACCTGGAAAGGCAAATCAGCGCTACAAAGAAGTCTCGCTTCCCATCGGTCAAAAGGGCCATGCTGAATAAAGTGTCAAAACCAGAAATGCAGGACAGGCCATGGAGAAACGGGAGCCTGGCTACGCTGATGAGCGGGATGTAAATTGCCAACAGCCACTCTGGAGAAGTGCACGGTGTGTCCTGAGACATCTAAAAAACTGAGCTTAGGGAGCATAGGGCACATCCACTCATGGGCGTATAAATTGGGAAAACTAAAAATCAGCAAGACACAGGCACCCCAAAGTTTAGGGCTGCTCTGTTGACAAGAATCTCCACTTCGTTACACCTTAAATATCCCAGGAAAGAGAAAAATGGATAAAGAAGTTGTGGTCCTTATGTACAATGGAATATCACTCAGCCATGAAATCGACGTCATAAGGCTAGTAGCAGCATGATGATTGGATTTAGGTACGACGATTCTAAGTGAAATAAGTCACACAGAAAAAGGCACTTATCATAAGATACGACTTATAGAGGGAATGTAAAAACCGCTACCCTTGAACTGAATTACAAAACAGAATAGAGTCACACGTTTAGGAAACACACTATGGCTGCTTAACGGGAAAGGTGAGGTGGGGTGATGCATACAACAAGGGTTTCAAATTATCTCAGATACCGTTCCATAAACCCAATATGTAATAGACAAGCCCTACTCCTTCCTCAATGAATTGGACTCAACACCCCCAATTCACCGCCCAAGAATATATCTGACTAGTAAGAATCTTGAAACCTATGCATTGATATCTCTCTGTAAGTGAGTCAAGTGGGTGTAAAGCGGCAAAATCACAGCAGTGAAAAGCAGGTAAACCCCATTATAAAAATCAATTACTTTTAAAAACCCGTGAAACAAAGACAGTGAAAGAGAGAGAAATACTTACAAAATTCGTTCAGCGGCTGTAATGCCACCTGGATTGACCATATCTAGACCCACAGCTGATTGAGACATAAGGGTGGACACTCTTGGGGCTGAGAGGTTTGGTGAGGTTGGGTGAGCAAACGCAGACCCTTTAAAGTAATACTGCGTGGTACCCATCCCATGGGTCCCAAATCTCCAGGTTCAAGGGCATCTTCCTACATCGAAAACATGCATGAGAAACCCAGAAGATGGTACACCGTGTGATCGGGAAAGGTTTCTAAAACGCACCTCATTTCTCATCTCCTTGTGCTCGGGTTCGCCATTCCAGCCGCTTTACTAGCAATCTCCCTCCTTGGAGAATCAGCACCTTTAACCTCCTGTTCCGTACAGCTTGCAATTTGTCCTGAGGATGAAAGGGAAGAGTTGGAACCAATGAGAGACTAGCTCTAGGTGTTGGGACAGGCACAGGTCACTCTATTTTCCCCTCAAGAAGAAGAATTAACCACAGGCTCAGCCTGCCGCCTGGGACCAGAATAGGGCCTGAAGCAATCCTGCGCTTTTGCGGCCAGCTCCCAAGAAAGCGAGTTGAAAAATGGAGCTCAGGGACACTGCAATTCACAAACCTGCAGACTTATAAATGATGACTCTCGTCCACAAATATATTGAGGGAAGGCAACGAAGAGGATTTGAAAGCAAGGCAGAATTGCAGGAAACAGATTTCAGGAGGGAGATTCCAATCGCCTTTAAAGCACAGGAAAAGCGGCAAAACCTCGACAATGATGCCCTTGGCCAAAAAGGGCGTATGCGTTTTTTCCTGAATATATTCAGGAAAAAACGCATACGCCCTTTTTGGCCAACCAAGCAACCTGGAAAGGCAAATCAGCGCTACAAAGAAGTCTCGCTTCCCATCGGTCAAAAGGGCCATGCTGAATAAAGTGTCAAAACCAGAAATGCAGGACAGGCCATGGAGAAACGGGAGCCTGGCTACGCTGATGGGCGGGATGTAAATTGCCAACAGCCACTCTGGAGAAGTGCACGGTGTGTCCTGAAACATCTAAAAAACTGAGCTTAGGGAGCATAGGGCACATCCACTCATGGGCGTATAAATTGGGAAAACTAAAAATCAGCAAGACACAGGCACCCCAAAGTTTAGGGCTGCTCTGTTGACAAGAATCTCCACTTCGTTACACCTTAAATATCCCAGGAAAGAGAAAAATGGATAAAGAAGTTGTGGTCCTTATGTACAATGGAATATCACTCAGCCATGAAATCAACGTCATAAGGCTAGTAGCAGCATGATGATTGGATTTAGGTACGACGATTCTAAGTGAAATAAGTCACACAGAAAAAGGCACTTATCATAAGATACGACTTATAGAGGGAATGTAAAAACCGCTACCCTTGAACTGAATTACAAAACAGAATAGAGTCACACGTTTAGAAAACACACTATGGCTGCTTAACGGGAAAGGTGAGGTGGGGTGATGCATACAACAAGGGTTTCAAATTATCTCAGATACCGTTCCATAAACCCAATATGTAATAGACAAGCCCTACTCCTTCCTCAATGAATTGGACTCAACACCCCCAATTCACCGCCCAAGAATATATCTGACTAGTAAGAATCTTGAAACCTATGCATTGATATCTCTCTGTAAGTGAGTCAAGTGGGTGTAAAGCGGCAAAATCACAGCAGTGAAAAGCAGGTAAACCCCATTATAAAAATCAATTACTTTTAAAAACCCGTGAAACAAAGACAGTGAAAGAGAGAGAAATTCTTACAAAATTCGTTCAGCGGCTGTAATGCCACCTGGATTGACCATATCTAGACCCACAGCTGATTGAGACATAAGGGTGGACACTCTTGGGGCTGAGAGGTTTGGTGAGGTTGGGTGAGCAAACGCAGACCCTTTAAAGTAATACTGCGTGGTACCCATCCCATGGGTCCCAAATCTCCAGGTTCAAGGGCATCTTCCTACATCGAAAACATGCATGAGAAACCCAGAAGATGGTACACCGTGTGATCGGGAAAGGTTTCTAAAACGCACCTCATTTCTCATCTCCTTGTGCTCGGGTTCGCCATTCCAGCCGCTTTACTAGCAATCTCCCTCCTTGGAGAATCAGCACCTTTAACCTCCTGTTCCGTACAGCTTGCAATTTGTCCTGAGGATGAAAGGGAAGAGGGGGAACCAATGAGAGACTAGCTCCAGGTGTTGGGACAGGCAGAGGTCACTCTATTTTCCCATCAGGAAGAAGAATTAACCACAGGCTCAGCCTGCCGCCTGGGACCAGAATAGGGCCTGAAGCAATCCTGCGCTTTTGCGGCCAGCGCCCAAGAAAGCGAGTTGAAAAATGGCGCTCAGGGGCACTGCAATTCACAAACCTGCAGACTTATAAATGATGACTCTCGTCCACAAATATATTGAGGGAAGGCAACGAAGAGGATTTGAAAGCAAGGCAGAATTGCAAGAAACAGATTTCAGGAGGGAGATTCGAATCGCCTTTAAAGCACAGGAAAAGCGGCAAAACCTCGACAATGATGCCCTTGGCCAAAAAGGGCGTATGCGTTTTTTCCTGAATATATTCAGGAAAAAACGCATACGCCCTTTTTGGCCAACCAAGCAACCTGGAAAGGCAAATCAGCGCTACAAAGAAGTCTCGCTTCCCATCGGTCAAAAGGGCCATGCTGAATAAAGTGTCAAAACCAGAAATGCAGGACAGGCCATGGAGAAACGGGAGCCTGGCTACGCTGATGAGCGGGATGTAAATTGCCAACAGCCACTCTGGAGAAGTGCACGGTGTGTCCTGAAACATCTAAAAAACTGAGCTTAGGGAGCATAGGGCACATCCACTCATGGGCGTATAAATTGGGAAAACTAAAAATCAGCAAGACACAGGCACCCCAAAGTTTAGGGCTGCTCTGTTGACAAGAATCTCCACTTCGTTACACCTTAAATATCCCAGGAAAGAGAAAAATGGATAAAGAAGTTGTGGTCCTTATGTACAATGGAATATCACTCAGCCATGAAATCAACGTCATAAGGCTAGTAGCAGCATGATGATTGGATTTAGGTACGACGATTCTAAGTGAAATAAGTCACACAGAAAAAGGCACTTATCATAAGATACGACTTATAGAGGGAATGTAAAAACCGCTACCCTTGAACTGAATTACAAAACAGAATAGAGTCACACGTTTAGAAAACACACTATGGCTGCTTAACGGGAAAGGCGAGGTGGGGTGATGCATACAACAAGGGTTTCAAATTATCTCAGATACCGTTCCATAAACCCAATATGTAATAGACAAGCCCTACTCCTTCCTCAATGAATTGGACTCAACACCCCCAATTCACCGCCCAAGAATATATGTGACTAGTAAGAATCTTGAAACCTATGCATTGATATCTCTCTGTAAGTGAGTCAAGTGGGTGTAAAGCGGCAAAATCACAGCAGTGAAAAGCAGGTAAACCCCATTATAAAAATCAATTACTTTTAAAAACCCGTGAAACAAAGACAGTGAAAGAGAGAGAAATTCTTACAAAATTCGTTCAGCGGCTGTAATGCCACCTGGATTGACCATATCTAGACCCACAGCTGATTGAGACATAAGGGTGGACACTCTTGGGGCTGAGAGGTTTGGTGAGGTTGGGTGAGCAAACGCAGACCCTATAAAGTAATACTGCGTGGTACCCATCCCATGGGTCCAAAATCTCCAGGTTCAAGGGCATCTTCCTACATCGAAAACATTCATGAGAAACCCAGAAGATGGTACACCGTGTGATCGGGAAAGGTTTCTAAAACGCACCTCATTTCTCATCTCCTTGTGCTCGGGTTCGCCATTCCAGCCGCTTTACTAGCAATCTCCCTCCTTGGAGAATCAGCACCTTTAACCTCCTGTTCCGTACAGCTTGCAATTTGTCCTGAGGATGAAAGGGAAGAGTGGGAACCAATGAGAGACTAGCTCTAGGTGTTGGGACAGGCACAGGTCACTCTATTTTCCCCTCAAGAAGAAGAATTAACCACAGGCTCAGCCTGCCGCCTGGGACCAGAATAGGGCCTGAAGCAATCCTGCGCTTTTGCGGCCAGCTCCCAAGAAAGCGAGTTGAAAAATGGAGCTCAGGGACACTGCAATTCACAAACCTGCAGACTTATAAATGATGACTCTCGTCCACAAATATATTGATGGAAGGCAACGAAGAGGATTTGAAAGCAAGGCAGAATTGCAGGAAACAGATTTCAGGAGGGAGATTCCAATCGCCTTTAAAGCACAGGAAAAGCGGCAAAACCTCGACAATGATGCCCTTGGCCAAAAAGGGCGTATGCGTTTTTTCCTGAATATATTCAGGAAAAAACGCATACGCCCTTTTTGGCCAACCAAGCAACCTGGAAAGGCAAATCAGCGCTACAAAGAAGTCTCGCTTCCCATCGGTCAAAAGGGCCATGCTGAATAAAGTGTCAAAACCAGAAATGCAGGACAGGCCATGGAGAAACGGGAGCCTGGCTACGCTGATGAGCGGGATGTAAATTGCCAACAGCCACTCTGGAGAAGTGCACGGTGTGTCCTGAAACATCTAAAAAACTGAGCTTAGGGAGCCTAGGGCACATCCACTCATGGGCGTATAAATTGGGAAAACTAAAAATCAGCAAGACACCGGCACCCCAAAGTTTAGGGCTGCTCTGTTGACAAGAATCTCCACTTCGTTACACCTTAAATATCCCAGGAAAGAGAAAAATGGATAAAGAAGTTGTGGTCCTTATGTACAATGGAATATCACTCAGCCATGAAATCGACGTCATAAGGCTAGTAGCAGCATGATGATTGGATTTAGATACGACGATTCTAAGTGAAATAAGTCACACAGAAAAAGGCACTTATCATAAGATACGACTTATAGAGGGATTGTAAAAACCGCTACCCTTGAACTGAATTACAAAACAGAATAGAGTCACACGTTTAGGAAACACACTATGGCTGCTTAACGGGAAAGGCGAGGTGGGGTGATGCATACAACAAGGGTTTCAAATTATCTCAGATACCGTTCCATAAACCCAATATGTAATAGACAAGCCCTACTCCTTCCTCAATGAATTGGACTCAACACCCCCAATTCACCGCCCAAGAATATATCTGACTAGTAAGAATCTTGAAACCTATGCATTGATATCTCTCTGTAAGTGAGTCAAGTGGGTGTAAAGCGGCAAAATCACAGCAGTGAAAAGCAGGTAAACCCCATTATAAAAATCAATTACTTTTAAAAACCCGTGAAACAAAGACAGTGAAAGAGAGAGAAATACTTACAAAATTCGTTCAGCGGCTGTAATGCCACCTGGATTGACCATATCTAGACCCACAGCTGATTGAGACATAAGGGTGGACACTCTTGGGGCTGAGAGTTTTGGTGAGGTTGGGTGAGCAAACGCAGACCCTTTAAAGTAATACTGCGTGGTACCCATCCCATGGGTCCCAAATCTCCAGGTTCAAGGGCATCTTCCTACATCGAAAACATGCATGAGAAACCCAGAAGATGGTACACCGTGTGATCGGGAAAGGTTTCTAAAACGCACCTCATTTCTCATCTCCTTGTGCTCGGGTTCGCCATTCCAGCCGCTTTACTAGCAATCTCCCTCCTTGGAGAATCAGCACCTTTAACCTCCTGTTCCGTACAGCTTGCAATTTGTCCTGAGGATGAAAGGGAAGAGGGGGAACCAATGAGAGACTAGCTCCAGGTGTTGGGACAGGCAGAGGTCACTCTATTTTCCCATCAGGAAGAAGAATTAACCACAGGCTCAGCCTGCCGCCTGGGACCAGAATAGGGCCTGAAGCAATCCTGCGCTTTTGCGGCCAGCGCCCAAGAAAGCGAGTTGAAAAATGGAGCTCAGGGGCACTGCAATTCACAAACCTGCAGACTTATAAATGATGACTCTCGTCCACAAATATATTGAGGGAAGGCAACGAAGAGGATTTGAAAGCAAGGCAGAATTGCAGGAAACAGATTTCAGGAGGGAGATTCGAATCGCCTTTAAAGCACAGGAAAAGCGGCAAAACCTCGACAATGATGCCCTTGGCCAAAAAGGGCGTATGCGTTTTTTCCTGAATATATTCAGGAAAAAACGCATACGCCCTTTTTGGCCAACCAAGCAACCTGGGAAGGCAAATCAGCGCTACAAAGAAGTCTCGCTTCCCATCGGTCAAAAGGGCCATGCTGAATAAAGTGTCAAAACCAGAAATGCAGGACAGGCCATGGAGAAACGGGAGCCTGGCTACGCTGATGGGCGGGATGTAAATTGCCAACAGCCACTCTGGAGAAGTGCACGGTGTGTCCTGAAACATCTAAAAAACTGAGCTTAGGGAGCATAGGGCACATCCACTCATGGGCGTATAAATTGGGAAAACTAAAAATCAGCAAGACACCGGCACCCCAAAGTTTAGGGCTGCTCTGTTGACAAGAATCTCCACTTCGTTACACCTTAAATATCCCAGGAAAGAGAAAAATGGATAAAGAAGTTGTGGTCCTTATGTACAATGGAATATCACTCAGGCATGAAATCAACGTCATAAGGCTAGTAGCAGCATGATGATTGGATTTAGGTACGACGATTCTAAGTGAAATAAGTCACACAGAAAAAGGCACTTATCATAAGATACGACTTATAGAGGGAATGTAAAAACCGCTACCCTTGAACTGAATTACAAAACAGAATAGAGTCATACGTTTAGAAAACACACTATGGCTGCTTAACGGGAAAGGCGAGGTGGGGTGATGCATACAACAAGGGTTTCAAATTATCTCAGATACCGTTCCATAAACCCAATATGTAATAGACAAGCCCTACTCCTTCCTCAATGAATTGGACTCAACACCCCCAATTCACCGCCCAAGAATATATCTGACTAGTAAGAATCTTGAAACCTATGCATTGATATCTCTCTGTAAGTGAGTCAAGTGGGTGTAAAGCGGCAAAATCACAGCAGTGAAAAGCAGGTAAACCCCATTATAAAAATCAATTACTTTTAAAAACCCGTGAAACAAAGACAGTGAAAGAGAGAGAAATTCTTACAAAATTCGTTCAGCGGCTGTAATGCCACCTGGATTGACCATATCTAGACCCACAGCTGATTGAGACATAAGGGTGGACACTCTTGGGGCTGAGAGTTTTGGTGAGGTTGGGTGAGCAAACGCAGACCCTTTAAAGTAATACTGCGTGGTACCCATCCCATGGGTCCCAAATCTCCAGGTTCAAGGGCATCTTCCTACATCGAAAACATGCATGAGAAACCCAGAAGATGGTACACCGTGTGATCGGGAAAGGTTTCTAAAACGCACCTCATTTCTCATCTCCTTGTGCTCGGGTTCGCCATTCCAGCCGCTTTACTAGCAATCTCCCTCCTTGGAGAATCAGCACCTTTAACCTCCTGTTCCGTGCAGCTTGCAATTTGTCCTGAGGATGAAAGGGAAGAGGGGGAACCAATGAGAGACTAGCTCCAGGTGTTGGGACAGGCAGAGGTCACTCTATTTTCCCCTCAGGAAGAAGAATTAACCACAGGCTCAGCCTGCCGCCTGGGACCAGAATAGGGCCTGAAGCAATCCTGCACTTTTGCGGCCAGCGCCCAAGAAAGCGAGTTGAAAAATGGAGCTCAGGGGCACTGCAATTCACAAACCTGCAGACTTATAAATGATGACTCTCGTCCACAAATATATTGAGGGAAGGCAACGAAGAGGATTTGAAAGCAAGGCAGAATTGCAGGAAACAGATTTCAGGAGGGAGATTCGAATCGCCTTTAAAGCACAGGAAAAGCGGCAAAACCTCGACAATGATGCCCTTGGCCAAAAAGGGCGTATGCGTTTTTTCCTGAATATATTCAGGAAAAAACGCATACGCCCTTTTTGGCCAACCAAGCAACCTGGAAAGGCAAATCAGCGCTACAAAGAAGTCTCGCTTCCCATCGGTCAAAAGGGCCATGCTGAATAAAGTGTCAAAACCAGAAATGCAGGACAGGCCATGGAGAAACGGGAGCCTGGCTACGCTGATGGGCGGGATGTAAATTGCCAACAGCCACTCTGGAGAAGTGCACGGTGTGTCCTGAAACATCTAAAAAACTGAGCTTAGGGAGCATAGGGCACATCCACTCATGGGCGTATAAATTGGGAAAACTAAAAATCAGCAAGACACAGGCACCCCAAAGTTTAGGGCTGCTCTGTTGACAAGAATCTCCACTTCGTTACACCTTAAATATCCCAGGAAAGAGAAAAATGGATAAAGAAGTTGTGGTCCTTATGTACAATGGAATATCACTCAGCCATGAAATCAACGTCATAAGGCCAGTAGCAGCATGATGATTGGATTTAGGTACGACGATTCTAAGTGAAATAAGTCACACAGAAAAAGACACTTATCATAAGATACGACTTATAGAGGGAATGTAAAACCCGCTACCCTTGAACTGAATTACAAAACAGAATAGAGTCACACGTTTAGAAAACACACTATGGCTGCTTAACGGGAAAGGGGAGGTGGGGTGATGCATACAACAAGGGTTTCAAATTATCTCAGATACCGTTCCATAAACCCAATATGTAATAGACAAGCCCTACTCCTTCCTCAATGAATTGGACTCAACACCCCCAATTCACCGCCCAAGAATATATCTGACTAGTAAGAATCTTGAAACCTATGCATTGATATCTCTCTGTAAGTGAGTCAAGTGGGTGTAAAGCGGCAAAATCACAGCAGTGAAAAGCAGGTAAACCCCATTATAAAAATCAATTACTTTTAAAAACCCGTGAAACAAAGACAGTGAAAGAGAGAGAAATTCTTACAAAATTCGTTCAGCGGCTGTAATGCCACCTGGATTGACCATATCTAGACCCACAGCTGATTGAGACATAAGGGTGGACACTCTTGGGGCTGAGAGGTTTGGTGAGGTTGGGTGAGCAAACGCAGACCCTATAAAGTAATACTGCGTGGTACCCATCCCATGGGTCCCAAATCTCCAGGTTCAAGGGCATCTTCCTACATCGAAAACATGCATGAGAAACACAGAAGATGGTACACCGTGTGATCGGGAAAGGTTTCTAAAACGCACCTCATTTCTCATCTCCTTGTGCTCGGGTTCGCCATTCCAGCCGCTTTACTAGCAATCTCCCTCCTTGGAGAATCAGCACCTTTAACCTCCTGTTCCGTACAGCTTGCAATTTGTCCTGAGGATGAAAGGGAAGAGGGGGAACCAATGAGAGACTAGCTCCAGGAGTTGGGACAGGCAGAGGTCACTCTATTTTCCCATCAGGAAGAAGAATTAACCACAGGCTCAGCCTGCCGCCTGGGACCAGAATAGGGCCTGAAGCAATCCTGCGCTTTTGCGGCCAGCGCCCAAGAAAGCGAGTTGAAAAATGGAGCTCAGGGGCACTGCAATTCACAAACCTGCAGACTTATAAATGATGACTCTCGTCCACAAATATATTGAGGGAAGGCAACGAAGAGGATTTGAAAGCAAGGCAGAATTGCAGGAAACAGATTTCAGGAGGGAGATTCGAATCGCCTTTAAAGCACAGGAAAAGCGGCAAAACCTCGACAATGATGCCCTTGGCCAAAAAGGGCGTATGCGTTTTTTCCTGAATATATTCAGGAAAAAACGCATACGCCCTTTTTGGCCAACCAAGCAACCTGGGAAGGCAAATCAGCGCTACAAAGAAGTCTCGCTTCCCATCGGTCAAAAGGGCCATGCTGAATAAAGTGTCAAAACCAGAAATGCAGGACAGGCCATGGAGAAACGGGAGCCTGGCTACGCTGATGGGCGGGATGTAAATTGCCAACAGCCACTCTGGAGAAGTGCACGGTGTGTCCTGAAACATCTAAAAAACTGAGCTTAGGGAGCATAGGGCACATCCACTCATGGGCGTATAAATTGGGAAAACTAAAAATCAGCAAGACACAGGCACCCCAAAGTTTAGGGCTGCTCTGTTGACAAGAATCTCCACTTCGTTACACCTTAAATATCCCAGGAATGAGAAAAATGGATAAAGAAGTTGTGGTCCTTATGTACAATGGAATATCACTCAGCCATGAAATCAACGTCATAAGGCCAGTAGCAGCATGATGATTGGATTTAGGTACGACGATTCTAAGTGAAATAAGTCACACAGAAAAAGGCACTTATCATAAGATACGACTTATAGAGGGAATGTAAAAACCGCTACCCTTGAACTGAATTACAAAACAGAATAGAGTCACACGTTTAGAAAACACACTATGGCTGCTTAACGGGAAAGGTGAGGTGGGGTGATGCATACAACAAGGGTTTCAAATTATCTCAGATACCGTTCCATAAACCCAATATGTAATAGACAAGCCCTACTCCTTCCTCAATGAATTGGACTCAACACCCCCAATTCACCGCCCAAGAATATATCTGATTAGTAAGAATCTTGAAACCTATGCATTGATATCTCTCTGTAAGTGAGTCAAGTGGGTGTAAAGCGGCAAAATCACAGCAGTGAAAAGCAGGTAAACCCCATTATAAAAATCAATTACTTTTAAAAACCCGTGAAACAAAGACAGTGAAAGAGAGAGAAATTCTTACAAAATTCGTTCAGCGGCTGTAATGCCACCTGGATTGACCATATCTAGACCCACAGCTGATTGAGACATAAGGGTGGACACTCTTGGGGCTGAGAGTTTTGGTGAGGTTGGGTGAGCAAACGCAGACCCTTTAAAGTAATACTGCGTGGTACCCATCCCATGGGTCCCAAATCTCCAGGTTCAAGGGCATCTTCCTACATCGAAAACATGCATGAGAAACCCAGAAGATGGTACACCGTGTGATCGGGAAAGGTTTCTAAAACGCACCTCATTTCTCATCTCCTTGTGCTCGGGTTCGCCATTCCAGCCGCTTTACTAGCAATCTCCCTCCTTGGAGAATCAGCACCTTTAACCTCCTGTTCCGTGCAGCTTGCAATTTGTCCTGAGGATGAAAGGGAAGAGGGGGAACCAATGAGAGACTAGCTCCAGGTGTTGGGACAGGCAGAGGTCACTCTAGTTTCCCCTCAGGAAGAAGAATTAACCACAGGCTCAGCCTGCCGCCTGGGACCAGAATAGGGCCTGAAGCAATCCTGCGCTTTTGCGGCCAGCGCCCAAGAAAGCGAGTTGAAAAATGGAGCTCAGGGGCACTGCAATTCACAAACCTGCAGACTTATAAATGATGACTCTCGTCCACAAATATATTGAGGGAAGGCAACGAAGAGGATTTGAAAGCAAGGCAGAATTGCAGGAAACAGATTTCAGGAGGGAGATTCGAATCGCCTTTAAAGCACAGGAAAAGCGGCAAAACCTCGACAATGATGCCCTTGGCCAAAAAGGGCGTATGCGTTTTTTCCTGAATATATTCAGGAAAAAACGCATACGACCTTTTTGGCCAACCAAGCAACCTGGAAAGGCAAATCAGCGCTACAAAGAAGTCTCGCTTCCCATCGGTCAAAAGGGCCATGCTGAATAAAGTGTCAAAACCAGAAATGCAGGACAGGCCATGGAGAAACGGGAGCCTGGCTACGCTGATGGGCGGGATGTAAATTGCCAACAGCCACTCTGGAGAAGTGCACGGTGTGTCCTGAAACATCTAAAAAACTGAGCTTAGGGAGCATAGGGCACATCCACTCATGGGCGTATAAATTGGGAAAACTAAAAATCAGCAAGACACAGGCACCCCAAAGTTTAGGGCTGCTCTGTTGACAAGAATCTCCACTTCGTTACACCTTAAATATCCCAGGAAAGAGAAAAATGGATAAAGAAGTTGTGGTCCTTATGTACAATGGAATATCACTCAGCCATGAAATCAACGTCATAAGGCTAGTAGCAGCATGATGATTGGATTTAGGTACGACGATTCTAAGTGAAATAAGTCACACAGAAAAAGACACTTATCATAAGATATGACTTATAGAGGGAATGTAAAAACCGCTACCCTTGAACTGAATTACAAAACAGAATAGAGTCACACGTTTAGAAAACACACTATGGCTGCTTAACGGGAAAGGCGAGGTGGGGTGATGCATACAACAAGGGTTTCAAATTATCTCAGATACCGTTCCATAAACCCAATATGTAATAGACAAGCCCTACTCCTTCCTCAATGAATTGGACTCAACACCCCCAATTCACCGCCCAAGAATATATGTGACTAGTAAGAATCTTGAAACCTATGCATTGATATCTCTCTGTAAGTGAGTCAAGTGGGTGTAAAGCGGCAAAATCACAGCAGTGAAAAGCAGGTAAACCCCATTATAAAAATCAATTACTTTTAAAAACCCGTGAAACAAAGACAGTGAAAGAGAGAGAAATTCTTACAAAATTCGTTCAGCGGCTGTAATGCCACCTGGATTGACCATATCTAGACCCACAGCTGATTGAGACATAAGGGTGGACACTCTTGGGGCTGAGAGGTTTGGTGAGGTTGGGTGAGCAAACGCAGACCCTATAAAGTAATACTGCGTGGTACCCATCCCATGGGTCCAAAATCTCCAGGTTCAAGGGCATCTTCCTACATCGAAAACATTCATGAGAAACCCAGAAGATGGTACACCGTGTGATCGGGAAAGGTTTCTAAAACGCACCTCATTTCTCATCTCCTTGTGCTCGGGTTCGCCATTCCAGCCGCTTTACTAGCAATCTCCCTCCTTGGAGAATCAGCACCTTTAACCTCCTGTTCCGTACAGCTTGCAATTTGTCCTGAGGATGAAAGGGAAGAGTGGGAAACAATGAGAGACTAGCTCTAGGTGTTGGGACAGGCACAGGTCACTCTATTTTCCCCTCAAGAAGAAGAATTAACCACAGGCTCAGCCTGCCGCCTGGGACCAGAATAGGGCCTGAAGCAATCCTGCGCTTTTGCGGCCAGCTCCCAAGAAAGCGAGTTGAAAAATGGAGCTCAGGGACACTGCAATTCACAAACCTGCAGACTTATAAATGATGACTCTCGTCCACAAATATATTGATGGAAGGCAACGAAGAGGATTTGAAAGCAAGGCAGAATTGCAGGAAACAGATTTCAGGAGGGAGATTCCAATCGCCTTTAAAGCACAGGAAAAGCGGCAAAACCTCGACAATGATGCCCTTGGCCAAAAAGGGCGTATGCGTTTTTTCCTGAATATATTCAGGAAAAAACGCATACGCCCTTTTTGGCCAACCAAGCAACCTGGAAAGGCAAATCAGCGCTACAAAGAAGTCTCGCTTCCCATCGGTCAAAAGGGCCATGCTGAATAAAGTGTCAAAACCAGAAATGCAGGACAGGCCATGGAGAAACGGGAGCCTGGCTACGCTGATGAGCGGGATGTAAATTGCCAACAGCCACTCTGGAGAAGTGCACGGTGTGTCCTGAAACATCTAAAAAACTGAGCTTAGGGAGCCTAGGGCACATCCACTCATGGGCGTATAAATTGGGAAAACTAAAAATCAGCAAGACACAGGCACCCCAAAGTTTAGGGCTGCTCTGTTGACAAGAATCTCCACTTCGTTACACCTTAAATATCCCAGGAAAGAGAAAAATGGATAAAGAAGTTGTGGTCCTTATGTACAATGGAATATCACTCAGCCATGAAATCAACGTCATAAGGCTAGTAGCAGCATGATGATTGGATTTAGGTACGACGATTCTAAGTGAAATAAGTCACACAGAAAAAGGCACTTATCATAAGATACGACTTATAGAGGGAATGTAAAAACCGCTACCCTTGAACTGAATTACAAAACAGAATAGAGTCACACGTTTAGAAAACACACTATGGCTGCTTAACGGGAAAGGCGAGGTGGGGTGATGCATACAACAAGGGTTTCAAATTATCTCAGATACCGTTCCATAAACCCAATATGTAATAGACAAGCCCTACTCCTTCCTCAATGAATTGGACTCAACACCCCCAATTCACCGCCCAAGAATATATGTGACTAGTAAGAATCTTGAAACCTATGCATTGATATCTCTCTGTAAGTGAGTCAAGTGGGTGTAAAGCGGCAAAATCACAGCAGTGAAAAGCAGGTAAACCCCATTATAAAAATCAATTACTTTTAAAAACCCGTGAAACAAAGACAGTGAAAGAGAGAGAAATTCTTACAAAATTCGTTCAGCGGCTGTAATGCCACCTGGATTGACCATATCTAGACCCACAGCTGATTGAGACATAAGGGTGGACACTCTTGGGGCTGAGAGGTTTGGTGAGGTTGGGTGAGCAAACGCAGACCCTTTAAAGTAATACTGCGTGGTACCCATCCCATGGGTCCCAAATCTCCAGGTTCAAGGGCATCTTCCTACATCGAAAACATGCATGAGAAACCCAGAAGATGGTACACCGTGTGATCGGGAAAGGTTTCTAAAACGCACCTCATTTCTCATCTCCTTGTGCTCGGGTTCGCCATTCCAGCCGCTTTACTAGCAATCTCCCTCCTTGGAGAATCAGCACCTTTAACCTCCTGTTCCGTACAGCTTGCAATTTGTCCTGAGGATGAAAGGGAAGAGGGGGAACCAATGAGAGACTAGCTCCAGGTGTTGGGACAGGCAGAGGTCACTCTATTTTCCCATCAGGAAGAAGAATTAACCACAGGCTCAGCCTGCCGCCTGGGACCAGAATAGGGCCTGAAGCAATCCTGCGCTTTTGCGGCCAGCGCCCAAGAAAGCGAGTTGAAAAATGGAGCTCAGGGGCACTGCAATTCACAAACCTGCAGACTTATAAATGATGACTCTCGTCCACAAATATATTGAGGGAAGGCAACGAAGAGGATTTGAAAGCAAGGCAGAATTGCAGGAAACAGATTTCAGGAGGGAGATTCGAATCGCCTTTAAAGCACAGGAAAAGCGGCAAAACCTCGACAATGATGCCCTTGGCCAAAAAGGGCGTATGCGTTTTTTCCTGAATATATTCAGGAAAAAACGCATACGCCCTTTTTGGCCAACCAAGCAACCTGGGAAGGCAAATCAGCGCTACAAAGAAGTCTCGCTTCCCATCGGTCAAAAGGGCCATGCTGAATAAAGTGTCAAAACCAGAAATGCAGGACAGGCCATGGAGAAACGGGAGCCTGGCTACGCTGATGGGCGGGATGTAAATTGCCAACAGCCACTCTGGAGAAGTGCACGGTGTGTCCTGAAACATCTAAAAAACTGAGCTTAGGGAGCCTAGGGCACATCCACTCATGGGCGTATAAATTGGGAAAACTAAAAATCAGCAAGACACAGGCACCCCAAAGTTTAGGGCTGCTCTGTTGACAAGAATCTCCACTTCGTTACACCTTAAATATCCCAGGAAAGAGAAAAATGGATAAAGAAGTTGTGGTCCTTATGTACAATGGAATATCACTCAGGCATGAAATCAACGTCATAAGGCTAGTAGCAGCATGATGATTGGATTTAGGTACGACGATTCTAAGTGAAATAAGTCACACAGAAAAAGACACTTATCATAAGATACGACTTATAGAGGGAATGTAAAAACCGCTACCCTTGAACTGAATTACAAAACAGAATAGAGTCATACGTTTAGAAAACACACTATGGCTGCTTAACGGGAAAGGCGAGGTGGGGTGATGCATACAACAAGGGTTTCAAATTATCTCAGATACCGTTCCATAAACCCAATATGTAATAGACAAGCCCTACTCCTTCCTCAATGAATTGGACTCAACACCCCCAATTCACCGCCTAAGAATATATCTGACTAGTAAGAATCTTGAAACCTATGCATTGATATCTCTCTGTAAGTGAGTCAAGTGGGTGTAAAGCGGCAAAATCACAGCAGTGAAAAGCAGGTAAACCCCATTATAAAAATCAATTACTTTTAAAAACCCGTGAAACAAAGACAGTGAAAGAGAGAGAAATATTTACAAAATTCGTTCAGCGGCTGTAATGCCACCTGGATTGACCATATCTAGACCCACAGCTGATTGAGACATAAGGGTGGACACTCTTGGGGCTGAGAGGTTTGGTGAGGTTGGGTGAGCAAACGCAGACCCTTTAAAGTAATACTGCGTGGTACCCATCCCATGGGTCCCAAATCTCCAGGTTCAAGGGCATCTTCCTACATCGAAAACGTGCATGAGAAACCCAGAAGATGGTACACCGTGTGATCGGGAAAGGTTTCTAAAACGCACCTCATTTCTCATCTCCTTGTGCTCGGGTTCGCCATTCCAGCCGCTTTACTAGCAATCTCCCTCCTTGGAGAATCAGCACCTTTAACCTCCTGTTCCGTACAGCTTGCAATTTGTCCTGAGGATGAAAGGGAAGAGGGGGAACCAATGAGAGACTAGCTCCAGGTGTTGGGACAGGCAGAGGTCACTCTATTTTCCCATCAGGAAGAAGAATTAACCACAGGCTCAGCCTGCCGCCTGGGACCAGAATAGGGCCTGAAGCAATCCTGCGCTTTTGCGGCCAGCGCCCAAGAAAGCGAGTTGAAAAATGGCGCTCAGGGGCACTGCAATTCACAAACCTGCAGACTTATAAATGATGACTCTCGTCCACAAATATATTGAGGGAAGGCAACGAAGAGGATTTGAAAGCAAGGCAGAATTGCAGGAAACAGATTTCAGGAGGGAGATTCGAATCGCCTTTAAAGCACAGGAAAAGCGGCAAAACCTCGACAATGATGCCCTTGGCCAAAAAGGGCGTATGCGTTTTTTCCTGAATATATTCAGGAAAAAACGCATACGCCCTTTTTGGCCAACCAAGCAACCTGGAAAGGCAAATCAGCGCTACAAAGAAGTCTCGCTTCCCATCGGTCAAAAGGGCCATGCTGAATAAAGTGTCAAAACCAGAAATGCAGGACAGGCCATGGAGAAACGGGAGCCTGGCTACGCTGATGAGCGGGATGTAAATTGCCAACAGCCACTCTGGAGAAGTGCACGGTGTGTCCTGAAACATCTAAAAAACTGAGCTTAGGGAGCATAGGGCACATCCACTCATGGGCGTATAAATTGGGAAAACTAAAAATCAGCAAGACACCGGCACCCCAAAGTTTAGGGCTGCTCTGTTGACAAGAATCTCCACTTCGTTACACCTTAAATATCCCAGGAAAGAGAAAAATGGATAAAGAAGTTGTGGTCCTTATGTACAATGGAATATCACTCAGCCATGAAATCGACGTCATAAGGCTAGTAGCAGCATGATGATTGGATTTAGGTACGACGATTCTAAGTGAAATAAGTCACACAGAAAAAGGCACTTATCATAAGATACGACTTATAGAGGGAATGTAAAAACCGCTACCCTTGAACTGAATTACAAAACAGAATAGAGTCACACGTTTAGGAAACACACTATGGCTGCTTAACGGGAAAGGCGAGGTGGGGTGATGCATACAACAAGGGTTTCAAATTATCTCAGATACCGTTCCATAAACCCAATATGTAATAGACAAGCCCTACTCCTTCCTCAATGAATTGGACTCAACACCCCCAATTCACCGCCCAAGAATATATCTGACTAGTAAGAATCTTGAAACCTATGCATTGATATCTCTCTGTAAGTGAGTCAAGTGGGTGTAAAGCGGCAAAATCACAGCAGTGAAAAGCAGGTAAACCCCATTATAAAAATCAATTACTTTTAAAAACCCGTGAAACAAAGACAGTGAAAGAGAGAGAAATACTTACAAAATTCGTTCAGCGGCTGTAATGCCACCTGGATTGACCATATCTAGACCCACAGCTGATTGAGACATAAGGGTGGACACTCTTGGGGCTGAGAGGTTTGGTGAGGTTGGGTGAGCAAACGCAGACCCTTTAAAGTAATACTGCGTGGTACCCATCCCATGGGTCCCAAATCTCCAGGTTCAAGGGCATCTTCCTACATCGAAAACATGCATGAGAAACCCAGAAGATGGTACACCGTGTGATCGGGAAAGGTTTCTAAAACGCACCTCATTTCTCATCTCCTTGTGCTCGGGTTCGCCATTCCAGCCGCTTTACTAGCAATCTCCCTCCTTGGAGAATCAGCACCTTTAACCTCCTGTTCCGTACAGCTTGCAATTTGTCCTGAGGATGAAAGGGAAGAGGGGGAACCAATGAGAGACTAGCTCCAGGTGTTGGGACAGGCAGAGGTCACTCTATTTTCCCATCAGGAAGAAGAATTAACCACAGGCTCAGCCTGCCGCCTGGGACCAGAATAGGGCCTGAAGCAATCCTGCGCTTTTGCGGCCAGCGCCCAAGAAAGCGAGTTGAAAAATGGAGCTCAGGGGCACTGCAATTCACAAACCTGCAGACTTATAAATGATGACTCTCGTCCACAAATATATTGAGGGAAGGCAACGAAGAGGATTTGAAAGCAAGGCAGAATTGCAGGAAACAGATTTCAGGAGGGAGATTCGAATCGCCTTTAAAGCACAGGAAAAGCGGCAAAACCTCGACAATGATGCCCTTGGCCAAAAAGGGCGTATGCGTTTTTTCCTGAATATATTCAGGAAAAAACGCATACGCCCTTTTTGGCCAACCAAGCAACCTGGGAAGGCAAATCAGCGCTACAAAGAAGTCTCGCTTCCCATCGGTCAAAAGGGCCATGCTGAATAAAGTGTCAAAACCAGAAATGCAGGACAGGCCATGGAGAAACGGGAGCCTGGCTACGCTGATGGGCGGGATGTAAATTGCCAACAGCCACTCTGGAGAAGTGCACGGTGTGTCCTGAAACATCTAAAAAACTGAGCTTAGGGAGCATAGGGCACATCCACTCATGGGCGTATAAATTGGGAAAACTAAAAATCAGCAAGACACCGGCACCCCAAAGTTTAGGGCTGCTCTGTTGACAAGAATCTCCACTTCGTTACACCTTAAATATCCCAGGAAAGAGAAAAATGGATAAAGAAGTTGTGGTCCTTATGTACAATGGAATATCACTCAGGCATGAAATCAACGTCATAAGGCTAGTAGCAGCATGATGATTGGATTTAGGTACGACGATTCTAAGTGAAATAAGTCACACAGAAAAAGGCACTTATCATAAGATACGACTTATAGAGGGAATGTAAAAACCGCTACCCTTGAACTGAATTACAAAACAGAATAGAGTCATACGTTTAGAAAACACACTATGGCTGCTTAACGGGAAAGGCGAGGTGGGGTGATGCATACAACAAGGGTTTCAAATTATCTCAGATACCGTTCCATAAACCCAATATGTAATAGACAAGCCCTACTCCTTCCTCAATGAATTGGACTCAACACCCCCAATTCACCGCCCAAGAATATATCTGACTAGTAAGAATCTTGAAACCTATGCATTGATATCTCTCTGTAAGTGAGTCAAGTGGGTGTAAAGCGGCAAAATCACAGCAGTGAAAAGCAGGTAAACCCCATTATAAAAATCAATTACTTTTAAAAACCCGTGAAACAAAGACAGTGTAAGAGAGAGAAATTCTTACAAAATTCGTTCAGCGGCTGTAATGCCACCTGGATTGACCATATCTAGACCCACAGCTGATTGAGACATAAGGGTGGACACTCTTGGGGCTGAGAGTTTTGGTGAGGTTGGGTGAGCAAACGCAGACCCTTTAAAGTAATACTGCGTGGTACCCATCCCATGGGTCCCAAATCTCCAGGTTCAAGGGCATCTTCCTACATCGAAAACATGCATGAGAAACCCAGAAGATGGTACACCGTGTGATCGGGAAAGGTTTCTAAAACGCACCTCATTTCTCATCTCCTTGTGCTCGGGTTCGCCATTCCAGCCGCTTTACTAGCAATCTCCCTCCTTGGAGAATCAGCACCTTTAACCTCCTGTTCCGTGCAGCTTGCAATTTGTCCTGAGGATGAAAGGGAAGAGGGGGAACCAATGAGAGACTAGCTCCAGGTGTTGGGACAGGCAGAGGTCACTCTATTTTCCCCTCAGGAAGAAGAATTAACCACAGGCTCAGCCTGCCGCCTGGGACCAGAATAGGGCCTGAAGCAATCCTGCACTTTTGCGGCCAGCGCCCAAGAAAGCGAGTTGAAAAATGGAGCTCAGGGGCACTGCAATTCACAAACCTGCAGACTTATAAATGATGACTCTCGTCCACAAATATATTGAGGGAAGGCAACGAAGAGGATTTGAAAGCAAGGCAGAATTGCAGGAAACAGATTTCAGGAGGGAGATTCGAATCGCCTTTAAAGCACAGGAAAAGCGGCAAAACCTCGACAATGATGCCCTTGGCCAAAAAGGGCGTATGCGTTTTTTCCTGAATATATTCAGGAAAAAACGCATACGCCCTTTTTGGCCAACCAAGCAACCTGGAAAGGCAAATCAGCGCTACAAAGAAGTCTCGCTTCCCATCGGTCAAAAGGGCCATGCTGAATAAAGTGTCAAAACCAGAAATGCAGGACAGGCCATGGAGAAACGGGAGCCTGGCTACGCTGATGAGCGGGATGTAAATTGCCAACAGCCACTCTGGAGAAGTGCACGGTGTGTCCTGAAACATCTAAAAAACTGAGCTTAGGGAGCATAGGGCACATCCACTCATGGGCGTATAAATTGGGAAAACTAAAAATCAGCAAGACACCGGCACCCCAAAGTTTAGGGCTGCTCTGTTGACAAGAATCTCCACTTCGTTACACCTTAAATATCCCAGGAAAGAGAAAAATGGATAAAGAAGTTGTGGTCCTTATGTACAATGGAATATCACTCAGCCATGAAATCGACGTCATAAGGCTAGTAGCAGCATGATGATTGGATTTAGGTACGACGATTCTAAGTGAAATAAGTCACACAGAAAAAGGCACTTATCATAAGATACGACTTATAGAGGGAATGTAAAAACCGCTACCCTTGAACTGAATTACAAAACAGAATAGAGTCACACGTTTAGGAAACACACTATGGCTGCTTAACGGGAAAGGCGAGGTGGGGTGATGCATACAACAAGGGTTTCAAATTATCTCAGATACCGTTCCATAAACCCAATATGTAATAGACAAGCCCTACTCCTTCCTCAATGAATTGGACTCAACACCCCCAATTCACCGCCCAAGAATATATCTGACTAGTAAGAATCTTGAAACCTATGCATTGATATCTCTCTGTAAGTGAGTCAAGTGGGTGTAAAGCGGCAAAATCACAGCAGTGAAAAGCAGGTAAACCCCATTATAAAAATCAATTACTTTTAAAAACCCGTGAAACAAAGACAGTGAAAGAGAGAGAAATACTTACAAAATTCGTTCAGCGGCTGTAATGCCACCTGGATTGACCATATCTAGACCCACAGCTGATTGAGACATAAGGGTGGACACTCTTGGGGCTGAGAGGTTTGGTGAGGTTGGGTGAGCAAACGCAGACCCTTTAAAGTAATACTGCGTGGTACCCATCCCATGGGTCCCAAATCTCCAGGTTCAAGGGCATCTTCCTACATCGAAAACATGCATGAGAAACCCAGAAGATGGTACACCGTGTGATCGGGAAAGGTTTCTAAAACGCACCTCATTTCTCATCTCCTTGTGCTCGGGTTCGCCATTCCAGCCGCTTTACTAGCAATCTCCCTCCTTGGAGAATCAGCACCTTTAACCTCCTGTTCCGTACAGCTTGCAATTTGTCCTGAGGATGAAAGGGAAGAGGGGGAACCAATGAGAGACTAGCTCCAGGTGTTGGGACAGGCAGAGGTCACTCTATTTTCCCATCAGGAAGAAGAATTAACCACAGGCTCAGCCTGCCGCCTGGGACCAGAATAGGGCCTGAAGCAATCCTGCGCTTTTGCGGCCAGCGCCCAAGAAAGCGAGTTGAAAAATGGAGCTCAGGGGCACTGCAATTCACAAACCTGCAGACTTATAAATGATGACTCTCGTCCACAAATATATTGAGGGAAGGCAACGAAGAGGATTTGAAAGCAAGGCAGAATTGCAGGAAACAGATTTCAGGAGGGAGATTCGAATCGCCTTTAAAGCACAGGAAAAGCGGCAAAACCTCGACAATGATGCCCTTGGCCAAAAAGGGCGTATGCGTTTTTTCCTGAATATATTCAGGAAAAAACGCATACGCCCTTTTTGGCCAACCAAGCAACCTGGGAAGGCAAATCAGCGCTACAAAGAAGTCTCGCTTCCCATCGGTCAAAAGGGCCATGCTGAATAAAGTGTCAAAACCAGAAATGCAGGACAGGCCATGGAGAAACGGGAGCCTGGCTACGCTGATGGGCGGGATGTAAATTGCCAACAGCCACTCTGGAGAAGTGCACGGTGTGTCCTGAAACATCTAAAAAACTGAGCTTAGGGAGCATAGGGCACATCCACTCATGGGCGTATAAATTGGGAAAACTAAAAATCAGCAAGACACCGGCACCCCAAAGTTTAGGGCTGCTCTGTTGACAAGAATCTCCACTTCGTTACACCTTAAATATCCCAGGAAAGAGAAAAATGGATAAAGAAGTTGTGGTCCTTATGTACAATGGAATATCACTCAGGCATGAAATCAACGTCATAAGGCTAGTAGCAGCATGATGATTGGATTTAGGTACGACGATTCTAAGTGAAATAAGTCACACAGAAAAAGGCACTTATCATAAGATACGACTTATAGAGGGAATGTAAAAACCGCTACCCTTGAACTGAATTACAAAACAGAATAGAGTCATACGTTTAGAAAACACACTATGGCTGCTTAACGGGAAAGGCGAGGTGGGGTGATGCATACAACAAGGGTTTCAAATTATCTCAGATACCGTTCCATAAACCCAATATGTAATAGACAAGCCCTACTCCTTCCTCAATGAATTGGACTCAACACCCCCAATTCACCGCCCAAGAATATATCTGACTAGTAAGAATCTTGAAACCTATGCATTGATATCTCTCTGTAAGTGAGTCAAGTGGGTGTAAAGCGGCAAAATCACAGCAGTGAAAAGCAGGTAAACCCCATTATAAAAATCAATTACTTTTAAAAACCCGTGAAACAAAGACAGTGTAAGAGAGAGAAATTCTTACAAAATTCGTTCAGCGGCTGTAATGCCACCTGGATTGACCATATCTAGACCCACAGCTGATTGAGACATAAGGGTGGACACTCTTGGGGCTGAGAGTTTTGGTGAGGTTGGGTGAGCAAACGCAGACCCTTTAAAGTAATACTGCGTGGTACCCATCCCATGGGTCCCAAATCTCCAGGTTCAAGGGCATCTTCCTACATCGAAAACATGCATGAGAAACCCAGAAGATGGTACACCGTGTGATCGGGAAAGGTTTCTAAAACGCACCTCATTTCTCATCTCCTTGTGCTCGGGTTCGCCATTCCAGCCGCTTTACTAGCAATCTCCCTCCTTGGAGAATCAGCACCTTTAACCTCCTGTTCCGTGCAGCTTGCAATTTGTCCTGAGGATGAAAGGGAAGAGGGGGAACCAATGAGAGACTAGCTCCAGGTGTTGGGACAGGCAGAGGTCACTCTATTTTCCCCTCAGGAAGAAGAATTAACCACAGGCTCAGCCTGCCGCCTGGGACCAGAATAGGGCCTGAAGCAATCCTGCACTTTTGCGGCCAGCGCCCAAGAAAGCGAGTTGAAAAATGGAGCTCAGGGGCACTGCAATTCACAAACCTGCAGACTTATAAATGATGACTCTCGTCCACAAATATATTGAGGGAAGGCAACGAAGAGGATTTGAAAGCAAGGCAGAATTGCAGGAAACAGATTTCAGGAGGGAGATTCGAATCGCCTTTAAAGCACAGGAAAAGCGGCAAAACCTCGACAATGATGCCCTTGGCCAAAAAGGGCGTATGCGTTTTTTCCTGAATATATTCAGGAAAAAACGCATACGCCCTTTTTGGCCAACCAAGCAACCTGGAAAGGCAAATCAGCGCTACAAAGAAGTCTCGCTTCCCATCGGTCAAAAGGGCCATGCTGAATAAAGTGTCAAAACCAGAAATGCAGGACAGGCCATGGAGAAACGGGAGCCTGGCTACGCTGATGGGCGGGATGTAAATTGCCAACAGCCACTCTGGAGAAGTGCACGGTGTGTCCTGAAACATCTAAAAAACTGAGCTTAGGGAGCATAGGGCACATCCACTCATGGGCGTATAAATTGGGAAAACTAAAAATCAGCAAGACACAGGCACCCCAAAGTTTAGGGCTGCTCTGTTGACAAGAATCTCCACTTCGTTACACCTTAAATATCCCAGGAAAGAGAAAAATGGATAAAGAAGTTGTGGTCCTTATGTACAATGGAATATCACTCAGCCATGAAATCAACGTCATAAGGCCAGTAGCAGCATGATGATTGGATTTAGGTACGACGATTCTAAGTGAAATAAGTCACACAGAAAAAGACACTTATCATAAGATACGACTTATAGAGGGAATGTAAAACCCGCTACCCTTGAACTGAATTACAAAACAGAATAGAGTCACACGTTTAGAAAACACACTATGGCTGCTTAACGGGAAAGGTGAGGTGGGGTGATGCATACAACAAGGGTTTCAAATTATCTCAGATACCGTTCCATAAACCCAATATGTAATAGACAAGCCCTACTCCTTCCTCAATGAATTGGACTCAACACCCCCAATTCACCGCCCAAGAATATATCTGACTAGTAAGAATCTTGAAACCTATGCATTGATATCTCTCTGTAAGTGAGTCAAGTGGGTGTAAAGCGGCAAAATCACAGCAGTGAAAAGCAGGTAAACCCCATTATAAAAATCAATTACTTTTAAAAACCCGTGAAACAAAGACAGTGAAAGAGAGAGAAATTCTTACAAAATTCGTTCAGCGGCTGTAATGCCACCTGGATTGACCATATCTAGACCCACAGCTGATTGAGACATAAGGGTGGACACTCTTGGGGCTGAGAGGTTTGGTGAGGTTGGGTGAGCAAACGCAGACCCTATAAAGTAATACTGCGTGGTACCCATCCCATGGGTCCCAAATCTCCAGGTTCAAGGGCATCTTCCTACATCGAAAACATGCATGAGAAACACAGAAGATGGTACACCGTGTGATCGGGAAAGGTTTCTAAAACGCACCTCATTTCTCATCTCCTTGTGCTCGGGTTCGCCATTCCAGCCGCTTTACTAGCAATCTCCCTCCTTGGAGAATCAGCACCTTTAACCTCCTGTTCCGTACAGCTTGCAATTTGTCCTGAGGATGAAAGGGAAGAGGGGGAACCAATGAGAGACTAGCTCCAGGTGTTGGGACAGGCAGAGGTCACTCTATTTTCCCATCAGGAAGAAGAATTAACCACAGGCTCAGCCTGCCGCCTGGGACCAGAATAGGGCCTGAAGCAATCCTGCGCTTTTGCGGCCAGCGCCCAAGAAAGCGAGTTGAAAAATGGAGCTCAGGGGCACTGCAATTCACAAACCTGCAGACTTATAAATGATGACTCTCGTCCACAAATATATTGAGGGAAGGCAACGAAGAGGATTTGAAAGCAAGGCAGAATTGCAGGAAACAGATTTCAGGAGGGAGATTCGAATCGCCTTTAAAGCACAGGAAAAGCGGCAAAACCTCGACAATGATGCCCTTGGCCAAAAAGGGCGTATGCGTTTTTTCCTGAATATATTCAGGAAAAAACGCATACGCCCTTTTTGGCCAACCAAGCAACCTGGGAAGGCAAATCAGCGCTACAAAGAAGTCTCGCTTCCCATCGGTCAAAAGGGCCATGCTGAATAAAGTGTCAAAACCAGAAATGCAGGACAGGCCATGGAGAAACGGGAGCCTGGCTACGCTGATGGGCGGGATGTAAATTGCCAACAGCCACTCTGGAGAAGTGCACGGTGTGTCCTGAAACATCTAAAAAACTGAGCTTAGGGAGCATAGGGCACATCCACTCATGGGCGTATAAATTGGGAAAACTAAAAATCAGCAAGACACAGGCACCCCAAAGTTTAGGGCTGCTCTGTTGACAAGAATCTCCACTTCGTTACACCTTAAATATCCCAGGAATGAGAAAAATGGATAAAGAAGTTGTGGTCCTTATGTACAATGGAATATCACTCAGCCATGAAATCAACGTCATAAGGCCAGTAGCAGCATGATGATTGGATTTAGGTACGACGATTCTAAGTGAAATAAGTCACACAGAAAAAGGCACTTATCATAAGATACGACTTATAGAGGGAATGTAAAAACCGCTACCCTTGAACTGAATTACAAAACAGAATAGAGTCACACGTTTAGAAAACACACTATGGCTGCTTAACGGGAAAGGTGAGGTGGGGTGATGCATACAACAAGGGTTTCAAATTATCTCAGATACCGTTCCATAAACCCAATATGTAATAGACAAGCCCTACTCCTTCCTCAATGAATTGGACTCAACACCCCCAATTCACCGCCCAAGAATATATCTGATTAGTAAGAATCTTGAAACCTATGCATTGATATCTCTCTGTAAGTGAGTCAAGTGGGTGTAAAGCGGCAAAATCACAGCAGTGAAAAGCAGGTAAACCCCATTATAAAAATCAATTACTTTTAAAAACCCGTGAAACAAAGACAGTGAAAGAGAGAGAAATTCTTACAAAATTCGTTCAGCGGCTGTAATGCCACCTGGATTGACCATATCTAGACCCACAGCTGATTGAGACATAAGGGTGGACACTCTTGGGGCTGAGAGTTTTGGTGAGGTTGGGTGAGCAAACGCAGACCCTTTAAAGTAATACTGCGTGGTACCCATCCCATGGGTCCCAAATCTCCAGGTTCAAGGGCATCTTCCTACATCGAAAACATGCATGAGAAACCCAGAAGATGGTACACCGTGTGATCGGGAAAGGTTTCTAAAACGCACCTCATTTCTCATCTCCTTGTGCTCGGGTTCGCCATTCCAGCCGCTTTACTAGCAATCTCCCTCCTTGGAGAATCAGCACCTTTAACCTCCTGTTCCGTGCAGCTTGCAATTTGTCCTGAGGATGAAAGGGAAGAGGGGGAACCAATGAGAGACTAGCTCCAGGTGTTGGGACAGGCAGAGGTCACTCTAGTTTCCCCTCAGGAAGAAGAATTAACCACAGGCTCAGCCTGCCGCCTGGGACCAGAATAGGGCCTGAAGCAATCCTGCGCTTTTGCGGCCAGCGCCCAAGAAAGCGAGTTGAAAAATGGAGCTCAGGGGCACTGCAATTCACAAACCTGCAGACTTATAAATGATGACTCTCGTCCACAAATATATTGAGGGAAGGCAACGAAGAGGATTTGAAAGCAAGGCAGAATTGCAGGAAACAGATTTCAGGAGGGAGATTCGAATCGCCTTTAAAGCACAGGAAAAGCGGCAAAACCTCGACAATGATGCCCTTGGCCAAAAAGGGCGTATGCGTTTTTTCCTGAATATATTCAGGAAAAAACGCATACGACCTTTTTGGCCAACCAAGCAACCTGGAAAGGCAAATCAGCGCTACAAAGAAGTCTCGCTTCCCATCGGTCAAAAGGGCCATGCTGAATAAAGTGTCAAAACCAGAAATGCAGGACAGGCCATGGAGAAACGGGAGCCTGGCTACGCTGATGGGCGGGATGTAAATTGCCAACAGCCACTCTGGAGAAGTGCACGGTGTGTCCTGAAACATCTAAAAAACTGAGCTTAGGGAGCATAGGGCACATCCACTCATGGGCGTATAAATTGGGAAAACTAAAAATCAGCAAGACACAGGCACCCCAAAGTTTAGGGCTGCTCTGTTGACAAGAATCTCCACTTCGTTACACCTTAAATATCCCAGGAAAGAGAAAAATGGATAAAGAAGTTGTGGTCCTTATGTACAATGGAATATCACTCAGCCATGAAATCAACGTCATAAGGCTAGTAGCAGCATGATGATTGGATTTAGGTACGACGATTCTAAGTGAAATAAGTCACACAGAAAAAGACACTTATCATAAGATATGACTTATAGAGGGAATGTAAAAACCGCTACCCTTGAACTGAATTACAAAACAGAATAGAGTCACACGTTTAGAAAACACACTATGGCTGCTTAACGGGAAAGGCGAGGTGGGGTGATGCATACAACAAGGGTTTCAAATTATCTCAGATACCGTTCCATAAACCCAATATGTAATAGACAAGCCCTACTCCTTCCTCAATGAATTGGACTCAACACCCCCAATTCACCGCCCAAGAATATATCTGACTAGTAAGAATCTTGAAACCTATGCATTGATATCTCTCTGTAAGTGAGTCAAGTGGGTGTAAAGCGGCAAAATCACAGCAGTGAAAAGCAGGTAAACCCCATTATAAAAATCAATTACTTTTAAAAACCCGTGAAACAAAGACAGTGAAAGAGAGAGAAATACTTACAAAATTCGTTCAGCGGCTGTAATGCCACCTGGATTGACCATATCTAGACCCACAGCTGATTGAGACATAAGGGTGGACACTCTTGGGGCTGAGAGGTTTGGTGAGGTTGGGTGAGCAAACGCAGACCCTTTAAAGTAATACTGCGTGGTACCCATCCCATGGGTCCCAAATCTCCAGGTTCAAGGGCATCTTCCTACATCGAAAACATGCATGAGAAACCCAGAAGATGGTACACCGTGTGATCGGGAAAGGTTTCTAAAACGCACCTCATTTCTCATCTCCTTGTGCTCGGGTTCGCCATTCCAGCCGCTTTACTAGCAATCTCCCTCCTTGGAGAATCAGCACCTTTAACCTCCTGTTCCGTACAGCTTGCAATTTGTCCTGAGGATGAACGGGAAGAGGGGGAACAAATGAGAGACTAGCTCTAGGTGTTGGGACAGGCACAGGTCACTCTATTTTCCCCTCAAGAAGAAGAATTAACCACAGGCTCAGCCTGCCGCCTGGGACCAGAATAGGGCCTGAAGCAATCCTGCGCTTTTGCGGCCAGCTCCCAAGAAAGCGAGTTGAAAAATGGAGCTCAGGGGCACTGCAATTCACAAACCTGCAGACTTATAAATGATGACTCTCGTCCACAAATATATTGAGGGAAGGCAACGAAGAGGATTTGAAAGCAAGGCAGAATTGCAGGAAACAGATTTCAGGAGGGAGATTCGAATCGCCTTTAAATCACAGGAAAAGCGGCAAAACCTCGACAATGATGCCCTTGGCCAAAAAGGGCGTATGCGTTTTTTCCTGAATATATTCAGGAAAAAACGCATACGCCCTTTTTGGCCAACCAAGCAACCTGGAAAGGCAAATCAGCGCTACAAAGAAGTCTCGCTTCCCATCGGTGAAAAGGGCCATGCTGAATAAAGTGTCAAAACCAGAAATGCAGGACAGGCCATGGAGAAACGGGAGCCTGGCTACGCTGATGAGCGGGATGTAAATTGCCAACAGCCACTCTGGAGAAGTGCACGGTGTGTCCTGAAACATCTAAAAAACTGAGCTTAGGGAGCCTAGGGCACATCCACTCATGGGCGTATAAATTGGGAAAACTAAAAATCAGCAAGACACAGGCACCCCAAAGTTTAGGGCTGCTCTGTTGACAAGAATCTCCACTTCGTTACACCTTAAATATCCCAGGAAAGAGAAAAATGGATAAAGAAGTTGTGGTCCTTATGTACAATGGAATATCACTCAGCCATGAAATCAACGTCATAAGGCCAGTAGCAGCATGATGATTGGATTTAGGTACGACGATTCTAAGTGAAATAAGTCACACAGAAAAAGGCACTTATCATAAGATACGACTTATAGAGGGAATGTAAAAACCGCTACCCTTGAACTGAATTACAAAACAGAATAGAGTCACACGTTTAGAAAACACACTATGGCTGCTTAACGGGAAAGGCGAGGTGGGGTGATGCATACAACAAGGGTTTCAAATTATCTCAGATACCGTTCCATAAACCCAATATGTAATAGACAAGCCCTACTCCTTCCTCAATGAATTGGACTCAACACCCCCAATTCACCGCCCAAGAATATATGTGACTAGTAAGAATCTTGAAACCTATGCATTGATATCTCTCTGTAAGTGAGTCAAGTGGGTGTAAAGCGGCAAAATCACAGCAGTGAAAAGCAGGTAAACCCCATTATAAAAATCAATTACTTTTAAAAACCCGTGAAACAAAGACAGTGAAAGAGAGAGAAATTCTTACAAAATTCGTTCAGCGGCTGTAATGCCACCTGGATTGACCATATCTAGACCCACAGCTGATTGAGACATAAGGGTGGACACTCTTGGGGCTGAGAGGTTTGGTGAGGTTGGGTGAGCAAACGCAGACCCTTTAAAGTAATACTGCGTGGTACCCATCCCATGGGTCCCAAATCTCCAGGTTCAAGGGCATCTTCCTACATCGAAAACATGCATGAGAAACCCAGAAGATGGTACACCGTGTGATCGGGAAAGGTTTCTAAAACGCACCTCATTTCTCATCTCCTTGTGCTCGGGTTCGCCATTCCAGCCGCTTTACTAGCAATCTCCCTCCTTGGAGAATCAGCACCTTTAACCTCCTGTTCCGTACAGCTTGCAATTTGTCCTGAGGATGAAAGGGAAGAGGGGGAACCAATGAGAGACTAGCTCCAGGTGTTGGGACAGGCAGAGGTCACTCTAGTTTCCCATCAGGAAGAAGAATTAACCACAGGCTCAGCCTGCCGCCTGGGACCAGAATAGGGCCTGAAGCAATCCTGCGCTTTTGCGGCCAGCGCCCAAGAAAGCGAGTTGAAAAATGGAGCTCAGGGGCACTGCAATTCACAAACCTGCAGACTTATAAATGATGACTCTCGTCCACAAATATATTGAGGGAAGGCAACGAAGAGGATTTGAAAGCAAGGCAGAATTGCAGGAAACAGATTTCAGGAGGGAGATTCGAATCGCCTTTAAAGCACAGGAAAAGCGGCAAAACCTCGACAATGATGCCCTTGGCCAAAAAGGGCGTATGCGTTTTTTCCTGAATATATTCAGGAAAAAACGCATACGCCCTTTTTGGCCAACCAAGCAACCTGGGAAGGCAAATCAGCGCTACAAAGAAGTCTCGCTTCCCATCGGTCAAAAGGGCCATGCTGAATAAAGTGTCAAAACCAGAAATGCAGGACAGGCCATGGAGAAACGGGAGCCTGGCTACGCTGATGGGCGGGATGTAAATTGCCAACAGCCACTCTGGAGAAGTGCACGGTGTGTCCTGAAACATCTAAAAAACTGAGCTTAGGGAGCATAGGGCACATCCACTCATGGGCGTATAAATTGGGAAAACTAAAAATCAGCAAGACACAGGCACCCCAAAGTTTAGGGCTGCTCTGTTGACAAGAATCTCCACTTCGTTACACCTTAAATATCCCAGGAAAGAGAAAAATGGATAAAGAAGTTGTGGTCCTTATGTACAATGGAATATCACTCAGGCATGAAATCAACGTCATAAGGCTAGTAGCAGCATGATGATTGGATTTAGGTACGACGATTCTAAGTGAAATAAGTCACACAGAAAAAGACACTTATCATAAGATACGACTTATAGAGGGAATGTAAAAACCGCTACCCTTGAACTGAATTACAAAACAGAATAGAGTCACACGTTTAGAAAACACACTATGGCTGCTTAACGGGAAAGGCGAGGTGGGGTGATGCATACAACAAGGGTTTCAAATTATCTCAGATACCGTTCCATAAACCCAATATGTAATAGACAAGCCCTACTCCTTCCTCAATGAATTGGACTCAACACCCCCAATTCACCGCCCAAGAATATATCTGACTAGTAAGAATCTTGAAACCTATGCATTGATATCTCTCTGTAAGTGAGTCAAGTGGGTGTAAAGCGGCAAAATCACAGCAGTGAAAAGCAGGTAAACCCCATTATAAAAATCAATTACTTTTAAAAACCCGTGAAACAAAGACAGTGAAAGAGAGAGAAATACTTACAAAATTCGTTCAGCGGCTGTAATGCCACCTGGATTGACCATATCTAGACCCACAGCTGATTGAGACATAAGGGTGGACACTCTTGGGGCTGAGAGGTTTGGTGAGGTTGGGTGAGCAAACGCAGACCCTTTAAAGTAATACTGCGTGGTACCCATCCCATGGGTCCCAAATCTCCAGGTTCAAGGGCATCTTCCTACATCGAAAACATGCATGAGAAACCCAGAAGATGGTACACCGTGTGATCGGGAAAGGTTTCTAAAACGCACCTCATTTCTCATCTCCTTGTGCTCGGGTTCGCCATTCCAGCCGCTTTACTAGCAATCTCCCTCCTTGGAGAATCAGCACCTTTAACCTCCTGTTCCGTACAGCTTGCAATTTGTCCTGAGGATGAAAGGGAAGAGGGGGAACCAATGAGAGACTAGCTCCAGGTGTTGGGACAGGCAGAGGTCACTCTAGTTTCCCATCAGGAAGAAGAATTAACCACAGGCTCAGCCTGCCGCCTGGGACCAGAATAGGGCCTGAAGCAATCCTGCGCTTTTGCGGCCAGCTCCCAAGAAAGCGAGTTGAAAAATGGAGCTCAGGGGCACTGCAATTCACAAACCTGCAGACTTATAAATGATGACTCTCGTCCACAAATATATTGAGGGAAGGCAACGAAGAGGATTTGAAAGCAAGGCAGAATTGCAGGAAACAGATTTCAGGAGGGAGATTCGAATCGCCTTTAAATCACAGGAAAAGCGGCAAAACCTCGACAATGATGCCCTTGGCCAAAAAGGGCGTATGCGTTTTTTCCTGAATATATTCAGGAAAAAACGCATACGCCCTTTTTGGCCAACCAAGCAACCTGGAAAGGCAAATCAGCGCTACAAAGAAGTCTCGCTTCCCATCGGTGAAAAGGGCCATGCTGAATAAAGTGTCAAAACCAGAAATGCAGGACAGGCCATGGAGAAACGGGAGCCTGGCTACGCTGATGAGCGGGATGTAAATTGCCAACAGCCACTCTGGAGAAGTGCACGGTGTGTCCTGAAACATCTAAAAAACTGAGCTTAGGGAGCCTAGGGCACATCCACTCATGGGCGTATAAATTGGGAAAACTAAAAATCAGCAAGACACAGGCACCCCAAAGTTTAGGGCTGCTCTGTTGACAAGAATCTCCACTTCGTTACACCTTAAATATCCCAGGAAAGAGAAAAATGGATAAAGAAGTTGTGGTCCTTATGTACAATGGAATATCACTCAGCCATGAAATCAACGTCATAAGGCTAGTAGCAGCATGATGATTGGATTTAGGTACGACGATTCTAAGTGAAATAAGTCACACAGAAAAAGGCACTTATCATAAGATACGACTTATAGAGGGAATGTAAAAACCGCTACCCTTGAACTGAATTACAAAACAGAATAGAGTCACACGTTTAGAAAACACACTATGGCTGCTTAACGGGAAAGGCGAGGTGGGGTGATGCATACAACAAGGGTTTCAAATTATCTCAGATACCGTTCCATAAACCCAATATGTAATAGACAAGCCCTACTCCTTCCTCAATGAATTGGACTCAACACCCCCAATTCACCGCCCAAGAATATATGTGACTAGTAAGAATCTTGAAACCTATGCATTGATATCTCTCTGTAAGTGAGTCAAGTGGGTGTAAAGCGGCAAAATCACAGCAGTGAAAAGCAGGTAAACCCCATTATAAAAATCAATTACTTTTAAAAACCCGTGAAACAAAGACAGTGAAAGAGAGAGAAATTCTTACAAAATTCGTTCAGCGGCTGTAATGCCACCTGGATTGACCATATCTAGACCCACAGCTGATTGAGACATAAGGGTGGACACTCTTGGGGCTGAGAGGTTTGGTGAGGTTGGGTGAGCAAACGCAGACCCTTTAAAGTAATACTGCGTGGTACCCATCCCATGGGTCCCAAATCTCCAGGTTCAAGGGCATCTTCCTACATCGAAAACATGCATGAGAAACCCAGAAGATGGTACACCGTGTGATCGGGAAAGGTTTCTAAAACGCACCTCATTTCTCATCTCCTTGTGCTCGGGTTCGCCATTCCAGCCGCTTTACTAGCAATCTCCCTCCTTGGAGAATCAGCACCTTTAACCTCCTGTTCCGTACAGCTTGCAATTTGTCCTGAGGATGAAAGGGAAGAGGGGGAACCAATGAGAGACTAGCTCCAGGTGTTGGGACAGGCAGAGGTCACTCTATTTTCCCATCAGGAAGAAGAATTAACCACAGGCTCAGCCTGCCGCCTGGGACCAGAATAGGGCCTGAAGCAATCCTGCGCTTTTGCGGCCAGCGCCCAAGAAAGCGAGTTGAAAAATGGAGCTCAGGGGCACTGCAATTCACAAACCTGCAGACTTATAAATGATGACTCTCGTCCACAAATATATTGAGGGAAGGCAACGAAGAGGATTTGAAAGCAAGGCAGAATTGCAGGAAACAGATTTCAGGAGGGAGATTCGAATCGCCTTTAAAGCACAGGAAAAGCGGCAAAACCTCGACAATGATGCCCTTGGCCAAAAAGGGCGTATGCGTTTTTTCCTGAATATATTCAGGAAAAAACGCATACGCCCTTTTTGGCCAACCAAGCAACCTGGGAAGGCAAATCAGCGCTACAAAGAAGTCTCGCTTCCCATCGGTCAAAAGGGCCATGCTGAATAAAGTGTCAAAACCAGAAATGCAGGACAGGCCATGGAGAAACGGGAGCCTGGCTACGCTGATGGGCGGGATGTAAATTGCCAACAGCCACTCTGGAGAAGTGCACGGTGTGTCCTGAAACATCTAAAAAACTGAGCTTAGGGAGCCTAGGGCACATCCACTCATGGGCGTATAAATTGGGAAAACTAAAAATCAGCAAGACACAGGCACCCCAAAGTTTAGGGCTGCTCTGTTGACAAGAATCTCCACTTCGTTACACCTTAAATATCCCAGGAAAGAGAAAAATGGATAAAGAAGTTGTGGTCCTTATGTACAATGGAATATCACTCAGGCATGAAATCAACGTCATAAGGCTAGTAGCAGCATGATGATTGGATTTAGGTACGACGATTCTAAGTGAAATAAGTCACACAGAAAAAGACACTTATCATAAGATACGACTTATAGAGGGAATGTAAAAACCGCTACCCTTGAACTGAATTACAAAACAGAATAGAGTCACACGTTTAGAAAACACACTATGGCTGCTTAACGGGAAAGGCGAGGTGGGGTGATGCATACAACAAGGGTTTCAAATTATCTCAGATACCGTTCCATAAACCCAATATGTAATAGACAAGCCCTACTCCTTCCTCAATGAATTGGACTCAACACCCCCAATTCACCGCCTAAGAATATATCTGACTAGTAAGAATCTTGAAACCTATGCATTGATATCTCTCTGTAAGTGAGTCAAGTGGGTGTAAAGCGGCAAAATCACAGCAGTGAAAAGCAGGTAAACCCCATTATAAAAATCAATTACTTTTAAAAACCCGTGAAACAAAGACAGTGAAAGAGATAGAAATATTTACAAAATTCGTTCAGCGGCTGTAATGCCACCTGGATTGACCATATCTAGACCCACAGCTGATTGAGACATAAGGGTGGACACTCTTGGGGCTGAGAGGTTTGGTGAGGTTGGGTGAGCAAACGCAGACCCTTTAAAGTAATACTGCGTGGTACCCATCCCATGGGTCCCAAATCTCCAGGTTCAAGGGCATCTTCCTACATCGAAAACGTGCATGAGAAACCCAGAAGATGGTACACCGTGTGATCGGGAAAGGTTTCTAAAACGCACCTCATTTCTCATCTCCTTGTGCTCGGGTTCGCCATTCCAGCCGCTTTACTAGCAATCTCCCTCCTTGGAGAATCAGCACCTTTAACCTCCTGTTCCGTACAGCTTGCAATTTGTCCTGAGGATGAAAGGGAAGAGGGGGAACCAATGAGAGACTAGCTCCAGGTGTTGGGACAGGCAGAGGTCACTCTATTTTCCCATCAGGAAGAAGAATTAACCACAGGCTCAGCCTGCCGCCTGGGACCAGAATAGGGCCTGAAGCAATCCTGCGCTTTTGCGGCCAGCGCCCAAGAAAGCGAGTTGAAAAATGGCGCTCAGGGGCACTGCAATTCACAAACCTGCAGACTTATAAATGATGACTCTCGTCCACAAATATATTGAGGGAAGGCAACGAAGAGGATTTGAAAGCAAGGCAGAATTGCAGGAAACAGATTTCAGGAGGGAGATTCGAATCGCCTTTAAAGCACAGGAAAAGCGGCAAAACCTCGACAATGATGCCCTTGGCCAAAAAGGGCGTATGCGTTTTTTCCTGAATATATTCAGGAAAAAACGCATACGCCCTTTTTGGCCAACCAAGCAACCTGGAAAGGCAAATCAGCGCTACAAAGAAGTCTCGCTTCCCATCGGTCAAAAGGGCCATGCTGAATAAAGTGTCAAAACCAGAAATGCAGGACAGGCCATGGAGAAACGGGAGCCTGGCTACGCTGATGAGCGGGATGTAAATTGCCAACAGCCACTCTGGAGAAGTGCACGGTGTGTCCTGAAACATCTAAAAAACTGAGCTTAGGGAGCATAGGGCACATCCACTCATGGGCGTATAAATTGGGAAAACTAAAAATCAGCAAGACACAGGCACCCCAAAGTTTAGGGCTGCTCTGTTGACAAGAATCTCCACTTCGTTACACCTTAAATATCCCAGGAAAGAGAAAAATGGATAAAGAAGTTGTGGTCCTTATGTACAATGGAATATCACTCAGCCATGAAATCGACGTCATAAGGCTAGTAGCAGCATGATGATTGGATTTAGGTACGACGATTCTAAGTGAAATAAGTCACACAGAAAAAGGCACTTATCATAAGATACGACTTATAGAGGGAATGTAAAAACCGCTACCCTTGAACTGAATTACAAAACAGAATAGAGTCACACGTTTAGGAAACACACTATGGCTGCTTAACGGGAAAGGTGAGGTGGGGTGATGCATACAACAAGGGTTTCAAATTATCTCAGATACCGTTCCATAAACCCAATATGTAATAGACAAGCCCTACTCCTTCCTCAATGAATTGGACTCAACACCCCCAATTCACCGCCCAAGAATATATCTGACTAGTAAGAATCTTGAAACCTATGCATTGATATCTCTCTGTAAGTGAGTCAAGTGGGTGTAAAGCGGCAAAATCACAGCAGTGAAAAGCAGGTAAACCCCATTATAAAAATCAATTACTTTTAAAAACCCGTGAAACAAAGACAGTGAAAGAGAGAGAAATACTTACAAAATTCGTTCAGCGGCTGTAATGCCACCTGGATTGACCATATCTAGACCCACAGCTGATTGAGACATAAGGGTGGACACTCTTGGGGCTGAGAGGTTTGGTGAGGTTGGGTGAGCAAACGCAGACCCTTTAAAGTAATACTGCGTGGTACCCATCCCATGGGTCCCAAATCTCCAGGTTCAAGGGCATCTTCCTACATCGAAAACATGCATGAGAAACCCAGAAGATGGTACACCGTGTGATCGGGAAAGGTTTCTAAAACGCACCTCATTTCTCATCTCCTTGTGCTCGGGTTCGCCATTCCAGCCGCTTTACTAGCAATCTCCCTCCTTGGAGAATCAGCACCTTTAACCTCCTGTTCCGTACAGCTTGCAATTTGTCCTGAGGATGAAAGGGAAGAGGGGGAACCAATGAGAGACTAGCTCCAGGTGTTGGGACAGGCAGAGGTCACTCTATTTTCCCATCAGGAAGAAGAATTAACCACAGGCTCAGCCTGCCGCCTGGGACCAGAATAGGGCCTGAAGCAATCCTGCGCTTTTGCGGCCAGCGCCCAAGAAAGCGAGTTGAAAAATGGAGCTCAGGGGCACTGCAATTCACAAACCTGCAGACTTATAAATGATGACTCTCGTCCACAAATATATTGAGGGAAGGCAACGAAGAGGATTTGAAAGCAAGGCAGAATTGCAGGAAACAGATTTCAGGAGGGAGATTCGAATCGCCTTTAAAGCACAGGAAAAGCGGCAAAACCTCGACAATGATGCCCTTGGCCAAAAAGGGCGTATGCGTTTTTTCCTGAATATATTCAGGAAAAAACGCATACGCCCTTTTTGGCCAACCAAGCAACCTGGGAAGGCAAATCAGCGCTACAAAGAAGTCTCGCTTCCCATCGGTCAAAAGAGCCATGCTGAATAAAGTGTCAAAACCAGAAATGCAGGACAGGCCATGGAGAAACGGGAGCCTGGCTACGCTGATGGGCGGGATGTAAATTGCCAACAGCCACTCTGGAGAAGTGCACGGTGTGTCCTGAAACATCTAAAAAACTGAGCTTAGGGAGCATAGGGCACATCCACTCATGGGCGTATATATTGGGAAAACTAAAAATCAGCAAGACACCGGCACCCCAAAGTTTAGGGCTGCTCTGTTGACAAGAATCTCCACTTCGTTACACCTTAAATATCCCAGGAAAGAGAAAAATGGATAAAGAAGTTGTGGTCCTTATGTACAATGGAATATCACTCAGCCATGAAATCAACGTCATAAGGCTAGTAGCAGCATGATGATTGGATTTAGGTACGACGATTCTAAGTGAAATAAGTCACACAGAAAAAGGCACTTATCATAAGATACGACTTATAGAGGGAATGTAAAAACCGCTACCCTTGAACTGAATTACAAAACAGAATAGAGTCATACGTTTAGAAAACACACTATGGCTGCTTAACGGGAAAGGTGAGGTGGGGTGATGCATACAACAAGGGTTTCAAATTATCTCAGATACCGTTCCATAAACCCAATATGTAATAGACAAGCCCTACTCCTTCCTCAATGAATTGGACTCAACACCCCCAATTCACCGCCCAAGAATATATCTGACTAGTAAGAATCTTGAAACCTATGCATTGATATCTCTCTGTAAGTGAGTCAAGTGGGTGTAAAGCGGCAAAATCACAGCAGTGAAAAGCAGGTAAACCCCATTATAAAAATCAATTACTTTTAAAAACCCGTGAAACAAAGACAGTGAAAGAGAGAGAAATTCTTACAAAATTCGTTCAGCGGCTGTAATGCCACCTGGATTGACCATATCTAGACCCACAGCTGATTGAGACATAAGGGTGGACACTCTTGGGGCTGAGAGTTTTGGTGAGGTTGGGTGAGCAAACGCAGACCCTTTAAAGTAATACTGCGTGGTACCCATCCCATTGGTCCCAAATCTCCAGGTTCAAGGGCATCTTCCTACATCGAAAACATGCATGAGAAACCCAGAAGATGGTACACCGTGTGATCGGGAAAGGTTTCTAAAACGCACCTCATTTCTCATCTCCTTGTGCTCGGGTTCGCCATTCCAGCCGCTTTACTAGCAATCTCCCTCCTTGGAGAATCAGCACCTTTAACCTCCTGTTCCGTGCAGCTTGCAATTTGTCCTGAGGATGAAAGGGAAGAGGGGGAACCAATGAGAGACTAGCTCCAGGTGTTGGGACAGGCAGAGGTCACTCTATTTTCCCATCAGGAAGAAGAATTAACCACAGGCTCAGCCTGCCGCCTGGGACCAGAATAGGGCCTGAAGCAATCCTGCGCTTTTGCGGCCAGCGCCCAAGAAAGCGAGTTGAAAAATGGAGCTCAGGGGCACTGCAATTCACAAACCTGCAGACTTATAAATGATGACTCTCGTCCACAAATATATTGAGGGAAGGCAACGAAGAGGATTTGAAAGCAAGGCAGAATTGCAGGAAACAGATTTCAGGAGGGAGATTCGAATCGCCTTTAAAGCACAGGAAAAGCGGCAAAACCTCGACAATGATGCCCTTGGCCAAAAAGGGCGTATGCGTTTTTTCCTGAATATATTCAGGAAAAAACGCATACGCCCTTTTTGGCCAACCAAGCAACCTGGGAAGGCAAATCAGCGCTACAAAGAAGTCTCGCTTCCCATCGGTCAAAAGGGCCATGCTGAATAAAGTGTCAAAACCAGAAATGCAGGACAGGCCATGGAGAAATGGGAGCCTGGCTACGCTGATGAGCGGGATGTAAATTGCCAACAGCCACTCTGGAGAAGTGCACGGTGTGTCCTGAAACATCTAAAAAACTCAGCTTAGGGAGCATAGGGCACATCCACTCATGGGCGTATAAATTGGGAAAACTAAAAATCAGCAAGACACCGGCACCCCAAAGTTTAGGGATGCTCTGTTGACAAGAATCTCCACTTCGTTACACCTTAAATATCCCAGGAAAGAGGAAAATGGATAAAGAAGTTGTGGTCCTTATGTACAATGGAATATCACTCAGCCATGAAATCAACGTCATAAGGCTAGTAGCAGCATGATGATTGGATTTAGGTACGAAGATTCTAAGTGAAATAAGTCACACAGAAAAAGGCACTTATCATAAGATATGACTTATAGAGGGAATGTAAAAACCGCTACCCTTGAACTGAATTACAAAACAGAATAGAGTCACACGTTTAGAAAACACACTATGGCTGCTTAACGGGAAAGGTGAGGTGGGGTGATGCATACAACAAGGGTTTCAAATTATCTCAGATACCGTTCCATAAACCCAATATGTAATAGACAAGCCCTACTCCTTCCTCAATGAATTGGACTCAACACCCCCAATTCACCGCCCAAGAATATATCTGACTAGTAAGAATCTTGAAACCTATGCATTGATATCTCTCTGTAAGTGAGTCAAGTGGGTGTAAAGCGGCAAAATCACAGCAGTGAAAAGCAGGTAAACCCCATTATAAAAATCAATTACTTTTAAAAACCCGTGAAACAAAGACAGTGAAAGAGAGAGAAATTCTTACAAAATTCGTTCAGCGGCTGTAATGCCACCTGGATTGACCATATCTAGACCCACAGCTGATTGAGACATAAGGGTGGACACTCTTGGGGCTGAGAGTTTTGGTGAGGTTGGGTGAGCAAACGCAGACCCTTTAAAGTAATACTGCGTGGTACCCATCCCATGGGTCCCAAATCTCCAGGTTCAAGGGCATCTTCCTACATCGAAAACATGCATGAGAAACCCAGAAGATGGTACACCGTGTGATCGGGAAAGGTTTCTAAAACGCACCTCATTTCTCATCTCCTTGTGCTCGGGTTCGCCATTCCAGCCGCTTTACTAGCAATCTCCCTCCTTGGAGAATCAGCACCTTTAACCTCCTGTTCCGTACAGCTTGCAATTTGTCCTGAGGATGAAAGGGAAGAGGGGGAACCAATGAGAGACTAGCTCCAGGTGTTGGGACAGGCAGAGGTCACTCTATTTTCCCCTCAGGAAGAAGAATTAACCACAGGCTCAGCCTGCCGCCTGGGACCAGAAGAGGGCCTGAAGCAATCCTGCACTTTTGCGGCCAGCGCCCAAGAAAGCGAGTTGAAAAATGGAGCTCAGGGGCACTGCAATTCACAAACCTGCAGACTTATAAATGATGACTCTCGTCCACAAATATATTGAGGGAAGGCAACGAAGAGGATTTGAAAGCAAGGCAGAATTGCAGGAAACAGATTTCAGGAGGGAGATTCGAATCGCCTTTAAAGCACAGGAAAAGCGGCAAAACCTCGACAATGATGCCCTTGGCCAAAAAGGGCGTATGCGTTTTTTCCTGAATATATTCAGGAAAAAACGCATACGCCCTTTTTGGCCAACCAAGCAACCTGGAAAGGCAAATCAGCGCTACAAAGAAGTCTCGCTTCCCATCGGTCAAAAGGGCCATGCTGAATAAAGTGTCAAAACCAGAAATGCAGGACAGGCCATGGAGAAACGGGAGCCTGGCTACGCTGATGGGCGGGATGTAAATTGCCAACAGCCACTCTGGAGAAGTGCACGGTGTGTCCTGAAACATCTAAAAAACTGAGCTTAGGGAGCATAGGGCACATCCACTCATTGGCGTATAAATTTGGAAAACTAAAAATCAGCAAGACACAGGCACCCCAAAGTTTAGGGCTGCTCTGTTGACAAGAATCTCCACTTCGTTACACCTTAAATATCCCAGGAAAGAGAAAAATGGATAAAGAAGTTGTGGTCCTTATGTACAATGGAATATCACTCAGCCATGAAATCAACGTCATAAGGCCAGTAGCAGCATGATGATTGGATTTAGGTACGACGATTCTAAGTGAAATAAGTCACACAGAAAAAGACACTTATCATAAGATACGACTTATAGAGGGAATGTAAAACCCGCTACCCTTGAACTGAATTACAAAACAGAATAGAGTCACACGTTTAGAAAACACACTATGGCTGCTTAACGGGAAAGGTGAGGTGGGGTGATGCATACAACAAGGGTTTCAAATTATCTCAGATAACGTTCCATAAACCCAATATGTAATAGACAAGCCCTACTCCTTCCTCAATGAATTGGACTCAACACCCCCAATTCACCGCCCAAGAATATATCTGACTAGTAAGAATCTTGAAACCTATGCATTGATATCTCTCTGTAAGTGAGTCAAGTGGGTGTAAAGCGGCAAAATCACAGCAGTGAAAAGCAGGTAAACCCCATTATAAAAATCAATTACTTTTAAAAACCCGTGAAACAAAGACAGTGAAAGAGAGAGAAATTCTTACAAAATTCGTTCAGCGGCTGTAATGCCACCTGGATTGACCATATCTAGACCCACAGCTGATTGAGACATAAGGGTGGACACTCTTGGGGCTGAGAGGTTTGGTGAGGTTGGGTGAGCAAACGCAGACCCTATAAAGTAATACTGCGTGGTACCCATCCCATGGGTCCCAAATCTCCAGGTTCAAGGGCATCTTCCTACATCGAAAACATGCATGAGAAACCCAGAAGATGGTACACCGTGTGATCGGGAAAGGTTTCTAAAACGCACCTCATTTCTCATCTCCTTGTGCTCGGGTTCGCCATTCCAGCCGCTTTACTAGCAATCTCCCTCCTTGGAGAATCAGCACCTTTAACCTCCTGTTCCGTACAGCTTGCAATTTGTCCTGAGGATGAAAGGGAAGAGGGGGAACCAATGAGAGACTAGCTCCAGGTGTTGGGACAGGCAGAGGTCACTCTATTTTCCCATCAGGAAGAAGAATTAACCACAGGCTCAGCCTGCCGCCTGGGACCAGAATAGGGCCTGAAGCAATCCTGCGCTTTTGCGGCCAGCGCCCAAGAAAGCGAGTTGAAAAATGGAGCTCAGGGGCACTGCAATTCACAAACCTGCAGACTTATAAATGATGACTCTCGTCCACAAATATATTGAGGGAAGGCAACGAAGAGGATTTGAAAGCAAGGCAGAATTGCAGGAAACAGATTTCAGGAGGGAGATTCGAATCGCCTTTAAAGCACAGGAAAAGCGGCAAAACCTCGACAATGATGCCCTTGGCCAAAAAGGGCGTATGCGTTTTTTCCTGAATATATTCAGGAAAAAACGCATACGCCCTTTTTGGCCAACCAAGCAACCTGGAAAGGCAAATCAGCGCTACAAAGAAGTCTCGCTTCCCATCGGTCAAAAGGGCCATGCTGAATAAAGTGTCAAAACCAGAAATGCAGGACAGGCCATGGAGAAACGGGAGCCTGGCTACGCTGATGGGCGGGATGTAAATTGCCAACAGCCACTCTGGAGAAGTGCACGGTGTGTCCTGAAACATCTAAAAAACTGAGCTTAGGGAGCATAGGGCACATCCACTCATGGGCGTATAAATTGGGAAAACTAAAAATCAGCAAGACACAGGCACCCCAAAGTTTAGGGCTGCTCTGTTGACAAGAATCTCCACTTCGTTACACCTTAAATATCCCAGGAAAGAGAAAAATGGATAAAGAAGTTGTGGTCCTTATGTACAATGGAATATCACTCAGCCATGAAATCAACGTCATAAGGCTAGTAGCAGCATGATGATTGGATTTAGGTACGACGATTCTAAGTGAAATAAGTCACACAGAAAAAGGCACTTATCATAAGATACGACTTATAGAGGGAATGTAAAAACCGCTACCCTTGAACTGAATTACAAAACAGAATAGAGTCACACGTTTAGAAAACACACTATGGCTGCTTAACGGGAAAGGTGAGGTGGGGTGATGCATACAACAAGGGTTTCAAATTATCTCAGATACCGTTCCATAAACCCAATATGTAATAGACAAGCCCTACTCCTTCCTCAATGAATTGGACTCAACACCCCCAATTCACCGCCCAAGAATATATCTGACTAGTAAGAATCTTGAAACCTATGCATTGATATCTCTCTGTAAGTGAGTCAAGTGGGTGTAAAGCGGCAAAATCACAGCAGTGAAAAGCAGGTAAACCCCATTATAAAAATCAATTACTTTTAAAAACCCGTGAAACAAAGACAGTGAAAGAGAGAGAAATTCTTACAAAATTCGTTCAGCGGCTGTAATGCCACCTGGATTGACCATATCTAGACCCACAGCTGATTGAGACATAAGGGTGGACACTCTTGGGGCTGAGAGTTTTGGTGAGGTTGGGTGAGCAAACGCAGACCCTTTAAAGTAATACTGCGTGGTACCCATCCCATGGGTCCCAAATCTCCAGGTTCAAGGGCATCTTCCTACATCGAAAACATGCATGAGAAACCCAGAAGATGGTACACCGTGTGATCGGGAAAGGTTTCTAAAACGCACCTCATTTCTCATCTCCTTGTGCTCGGGTTCGCCATTCCAGCCGCTTTACTAGCAATCTCCCTCCTTGGAGAATCAGCACCTTTAACCTCCTGTTCCGTACAGCTTGCAATTTGTCCTGAGGATGAAAGGGAAGAGGGGGAACCAATGAGAGACTAGCTCCAGGTGTTGGGACAGGCAGAGGTCACTCTAGTTTCCCATCAGGAAGAAGAATTAACCACAGGCTCAGCCTGCCGCCTGGGACCAGAATAGGGCCTGAAGCAATCCTGCGCTTTTGCGGCCAGCGCCCAAGAAAGCGAGTTGAAAAATGGAGCTCAGGGGCACTGCAATTCACAAACCTGCAGACTTATAAATGATGACTCTCGTCCACAAATATATTGAGGGAAGGCAACGAAGAGGATTTGAAAGCAAGGTAGAATTGCAGGAAACAGATTTCAGGAGGGAGATTCGAATCGCCTTTAAAGCACAGGAAAAGCGGCAAAACCTCGACAATGATGCCCTTGGCCAAAAAGGGCGTATGCGTTTTTTCCTGAATATATTCAGGAAAAAACGCTTACGCCCTTTTTGGCCAACCAAGCAACCTGGAAAGGCAAATCAGCGCTACAAAGAAGTCTCGCTTCCCATCGGTCAAAAGGGCCATGCTGAATAAAGTGTCAAAACCAGAAATGCAGGACAGGCCATGGAGAAACGGGAGCCTGGCTACGCTGATGGGCGGGATGTAAATTGCCAACAGCCACTCTGGAGAAGTGCACGGTGTGTCCTGAAACATCTAAAAAACTGAGCTTAGGGAGCATAGGGCACATCCACTCATGGGCGTATAAATTGGGAAAACTAAAAATCAGCAAGACACAGGCACCCCAAAGTTTAGGGCTGCTCTGTTGACAAGAATCTCCACTTCGTTACACCTTAAATATCCCAGGAAAGAGAAAAATGGATAAAGAAGTTGTGGTCCTTATGTACAATGGAATATCACTCAGGCATGAAATCAACGTCATAAGGCTAGTAGCAGCATGATGATTGGATTTAGGTACGACGATTCTAAGTGAAATAAGTCACACAGAAAAAGACACTTATCATAAGATATGACTTATAGAGGGAATGTAAAAACCGCTACCCTTGAACTGAATTACAAAACAGAATAGAGTCACACGTTTAGAAAACACACTATGGCTGCTTAACGGGAAAGGTGAGGTGGGGTGATGCATACAACAAGGGTTTCAAATTATCTCAGATACCGTTCCATAAACCCAATATGTAATAGACAAGCCCTACTCCTTCCTCAATGAATTGGACTCAACACCCCCAATTCACCGCCCAAGAATATATATGACTAGTAAGAATCTTGAAACCTATGCATTGATATCTCTCTGTAAGTGAGTCAAGTGGGTGTAAAGCGGCAAAATCACAGCAGTGAAAAGCAGGTAAACCCCATTATAAAAATCAATTACTTTTAAAAACCCGTGAAACAAAGACAGTGAAAGAGAGAGAAATACTTACAAAATTCGTTCAGCGGCTGTAATGCCACCTGGATTGACCATATCTAGACCCACAGCTGATTGAGACATAAGGGTGGACACTCTTGGGGCTGAGAGGTTTGGTGAGGTTGGGTGAGCAAACGCAGACCCTTTAAAGTAATACTGCGTGGTACCCATCCCATGGGTCCCAAATCTCCAGGTTCAAGGGCATCTTCCTACATCGAAAACATGCATGAGAAACCCAGAAGATGGTACACCGTGTGATCGGGAAAGGTTTCTAAAACGCACCTCATTTCTCATCTCCTTGTGCTCGGGTTCGCCATTCCAGCCGCTTTACTAGCAATCTCCCTCCTTGGAGAATCAGCACCTTTAACCTCCTGTTCCGTACAGCTTGCAATTTGTCCTGAGGATGAACGGGAAGAGGGGGAACAAATGAGAGACTAGCTCTAGGTGTTGGGACAGGCACAGGTCACTCTATTTTCCCCTCAAGAAGAAGAATTAACCACAGGCTCAGCCTGCCGCCTGGGACCAGAATAGGGCCTGAAGCAATCCTGCGCTTTTGCGGCCAGCTCCCAAGAAAGCGAGTTGAAAAATGGAGCTCAGGGGCACTGCAATTCACAAACCTGCAGACTTATAAATGATGACTCTCGTCCACAAATATATTGAGGGAAGGCAACGAAGAGGATTTGAAAGCAAGGCAGAATTGCAGGAAACAGATTTCAGGAGGGAGATTCGAATCGCCTTTATTTTTTTTTTTTTTTTTTTTTTTTTTGCATAAGGTTTATTTTATTGGATTGGAAATTGACAGTTTTTCAGTTAAAAAAACTTTTTAAACAATTAGCATATTCACCTTTGCTTTCTGTGGAAGTAAATGAAGTATATCTAATTGGACAGATAAAACCAAAGAAATTTCAGTTCTATAGAAGTAAATTGCAAGTACTTGATTCAGTTACAGGGATTGAATATTCAAATGGAAATATCATGTTATTTTTGACAACTGGTTTTGACTTTTTTTTTGTCTTGATGGCATCAAACTCTACTCAGACTCCCAAAGACATTATGGAAGCAATTGTACTGGAGTCCTCAAATGAGAACAGGTTTATTTTGGGGTATCCACAGATCTTTAAGATACATTGTTTTTCATAATTTGCTGTAGTTGTTAGATTAATACAAGGTTTTTGTTTGCTTAATCTTTTTTTTTTTTTTTTTTTTTTTTTTTTTTTAAGAAGATGCACTTTTATTTCAGATTTACAAACAAGAAAAATGGTGAGCATCTAGGCCTTTCATCTAAGAATCTCAAGCAACAGGAGAGTACATTTCTGACTTCTAGGTAGCAAAGTTACCCCAAGAATAATACCTACTTGGGTAGAATAAATGTAGAATCTGTGAAAACATTTTTTGTCCAATTTTGTCTTGTCAATATTCCTTTCTTGGCCAGAATATGTGACTGACATATAACAGTGATCTCAGAACTTCTTGTATTTGAATGTAGAAGGTGGTGACTTATTCCCAATTAAAAGGGAGAACAGTGCACACATTTATTGTTTAGTGTCCTATTTTATTCCTTGGCAACTTGAAATTGAATATCAATGCATATCCACAAATGACCATTTTTTGAAATTATACCAGTGTCAGAATTTCAATACCTTTCAGCAGAGGCTTATCTCTAGAGACTTGTATTAATTAACTCTTTTAGCCAATGGTTCCCAGACTTGGTTGCACGTTGGAATCACCTGGGGGTATTAAAAAAACTGTTGTGTGGGTCCCAGCCCAGAGGTTCTGATTAATTGGTCTGGGTTATGGCTAGGGCCTGGGGGAATTTTTAGAACTCTTCAGGTAATTCCGATGGGCAACCAATTAGATTCTGGTGTGTTGAATACTCCAGACTTAAGGTGGCAAATACATATTCTCTCAACGGAACTATAGAATTCATGATCGAATCGCCTTTAAATCACAGGAAAAGCGGCAAAACCTCGACAATGATGCCCTTGGCCAAAAAGGGCGTATGCGTTTTTTCCTGAATATATTCAGGAAAAAACGCATACGCCCTTTTTGGCCAACCAAGCAACCTGGAAAGGCAAATCAGCGCTACAAAGAAGTCTCGCTTCCCATCGGTGAAAAGGGCCATGCTGAATAAAGTGTCAAAACCAGAAATGCAGGACAGGCCATGGAGAAACGGGAGCCTGGCTACGCTGATGAGCGGGATGTAAATTGCCAACAGCCACTCTGGAGAAGTGCACGGTGTGTCCTGAAACATCTAAAAAACTGAGCTTAGGGAGCCTAGGGCACATCCACTCATGGGCGTATAAATTGGGAAAACTAAAAATCAGGAAGACACAGGCACCCCAAAGTTTAGGGCTGTTCTGTTGACAAGAATCTCCACTTCGTTACACCTTAAATATCCCAGGAAAGAGAAAAATGGATAAAGAAGTTGTGGTCCTTATGTACAATGGAATATCACTCAGCCATGAAATCAACGTCATAAGGCTAGTAGCAGCATGATGAGTGGATTTAGGTACGACGATTCTAAGTGAAATAAGTCACACAGAAAAAGACACTTATCATAAGATACGACTTATAGAGGGAATGTAAAACCCGCTACCCTTGAACTGAATTACAAAACAGAATAGAGTCACACGTTTAGAAAACACACTATGGCTGCTTAACGGGAAAGGTGAGGTGGGGTGATGCATACAACAAGGGTTTCAAATTATCTCAGATAACGTTCCATAAACCCAATATGTAATAGACAAGCCCTACTCCTTCCTCAATGAATTGGACTCAACACCCCCAATTCACCGCCCAAGAATATATCTGACTAGTAAGAATCTTGAAACCTATGCATTGATATCTCTCTGTAAGTGAGTCAAGTGGGTGTAAAGCGGCAAAATCACAGCAGTGAAAAGCAGGTAAACCCCATTATAAAAATCAATTACTTTTAAAAACCCGTGAAACAAAGACAGTGAAAGAGAGAGAAATTCTTACAAAATTCGTTCAGCGGCTGTAATGCCACCTGGATTGACCATATCTAGACCCACAGCTGATTGAGACATAAGGGTGGACACTCTTGGGGCTGAGAGGTTTGGTGAGGTTGGGTGAGCAAACGCAGACCCTATAAAGTAATACTGCGTGGTACCCATCCCATGGGTCCCAAATCTCCAGGTTCAAGGGCATCTTCCTACATCGAAAACATGCATGAGAAACCCAGAAGATGGTACACCGTGTGATCGGGAAAGGTTTCTAAAACGCACCTCATTTCTCATCTCCTTGTGCTCGGGTTCGCCATTCCAGCCGCTTTACTAGCAATCTCCCTCCTTGGAGAATCAGCACCTTTAACCTCCTGTTCCGTACAGCTTGCAATTTGTCCTGAGGATGAAAGGGAAGAGGGGGAACCAATGAGAGACTAGCTCCAGGTGTTGGGACAGGCAGAGGTCACTCTATTTTCCCATCAGGAAGAAGAATTAACCACAGGCTCAGCCTGCCGCCTGGGACCAGAATAGGGCCTGAAGCAATCCTGCGCTTTTGCGGCCAGCGCCCAAGAAAGCGAGTTGAAAAATGGAGCTCAGGGGCACTGCAATTCACAAACCTGCAGACTTATAAATGATGACTCTCGTCCACAAATATATTGAGGGAAGGCAACGAAGAGGATTTGAAAGCAAGGCAGAATTGCAGGAAACAGATTTCAGGAGGGAGATTCGAATCGCCTTTAAAGCACAGGAAAAGCGGCAAAACCTCGACAATGATGCCCTTGGCCAAAAAGGGCGTATGCGTTTTTTCCTGAATATATTCAGGAAAAAACGCATACGCCCTTTTTGGCCAACCAAGCAACCTGGAAAGGCAAATCAGCGCTACAAAGAAGTCTCGCTTCCCATCGGTCAAAAGGGCCATGCTGAATAAAGTGTCAAAACCAGAAATGCAGGACAGGCCATGGAGAAACGGGAGCCTGGCTACGCTGATGGGCGGGATGTAAATTGCCAACAGCCACTCTGGAGAAGTGCACGGTGTGTCCTGAAACATCTAAAAAACTGAGCTTAGGGAGCATAGGGCACATCCACTCATGGGCGTATAAATTGGGAAAACTAAAAATCAGCAAGACACAGGCACCCCAAAGTTTAGGGCTGCTCTGTTGACAAGAATCTCCACTTCGTTACACCTTAAATATCCCAGGAAAGAGAAAAATGGATAAAGAAGTTGTGGTCCTTATGTACAATGGAATATCACTCAGCCATGAAATCAACGTCATAAGGCTAGTAGCAGCATGATGATTGGATTTAGGTACGACGATTCTAAGTGAAATAAGTCACACAGAAAAAGGCACTTATCATAAGATACGACTTATAGAGGGAATGTAAAAACCGCTACCCTTGAACTGAATTACAAAACAGAATAGAGTCACACGTTTAGAAAACACACTATGGCTGCTTAACGGGAAAGGTGAGGTGGGGTGATGCATACAACAAGGGTTTCAAATTATCTCAGATACCGTTCCATAAACCCAATATGTAATAGACAAGCCCTACTCCTTCCTCAATGAATTGGACTCAACACCCCCAATTCACCGCCCAAGAATATATCTGACTAGTAAGAATCTTGAAACCTATGCATTGATATCTCTCTGTAAGTGAGTCAAGTGGGTGTAAAGCGGCAAAATCACAGCAGTGAAAAGCAGGTAAACCCCATTATAAAAATCAATTACTTTTAAAAACCCGTGAAACAAAGACAGTGAAAGAGAGAGAAATTCTTACAAAATTCGTTCAGCGGCTGTAATGCCACCTGGATTGACCATATCTAGACCCACAGCTGATTGAGACATAAGGGTGGACACTCTTGGGGCTGAGAGTTTTGGTGAGGTTGGGTGAGCAAACGCAGACCCTTTAAAGTAATACTGCGTGGTACCCATCCCATGGGTCCCAAATCTCCAGGTTCAAGGGCATCTTCCTACATCGAAAACATGCATGAGAAACCCAGAAGATGGTACACCGTGTGATCGGGAAAGGTTTCTAAAACGCACCTCATTTCTCATCTCCTTGTGCTCGGGTTCGCCATTCCAGCCGCTTTACTAGCAATCTCCCTCCTTGGAGAATCAGCACCTTTAACCTCCTGTTCCGTACAGCTTGCAATTTGTCCTGAGGATGAAAGGGAAGAGGGGGAACCAATGAGAGACTAGCTCCAGGTGTTGGGACAGGCAGAGGTCACTCTAGTTTCCCATCAGGAAGAAGAATTAACCACAGGCTCAGCCTGCCGCCTGGGACCAGAATAGGGCCTGAAGCAATCCTGCGCTTTTGCGGCCAGCGCCCAAGAAAGCGAGTTGAAAAATGGAGCTCAGGGGCACTGCAATTCACAAACCTGCAGACTTATAAATGATGACTCTCGTCCACAAATATATTGAGGGAAGGCAACGAAGAGGATTTGAAAGCAAGGTAGAATTGCAGGAAAAAGATTTCAGGAGGGAGATTCGAATCGCCTTTAAAGCACAGGAAAAGCGGCAAAACCTCGACAATGATGCCCTTGGCCAAAAAGGGCGTATGCGTTTTTTCCTGAATATATTCAGGAAAAAACGCTTACGCCCTTTTTGGCCAACCAAGCAACCTGGAAAGGCAAATCAGCGCTACAAAGAAGTCTCGCTTCCCATCGGTCAAAAGGGCCATGCTGAATAAAGTGTCAAAACCAGAAATGCAGGACAGGCCATGGAGAAACGGGAGCCTGGCTACGCTGATGGGCGGGATGTAAATTGCCAACAGCCACTCTGGAGAAGTGCACGGTGTGTCCTGAAACATCTAAAAAACTGAGCTTAGGGAGCATAGGGCACATCCACTCATGGGCGTATAAATTGGGAAAACTAAAAATCAGCAAGACACAGGCACCCCAAAGTTTAGGGCTGCTCTGTTGACAAGAATCTCCACTTCGTTACACCTTAAATATCCCAGGAAAGAGAAAAATGGATAAAGAAGTTGTGGTCCTTATGTACAATGGAATATCACTCAGGCATGAAATCAACGTCATAAGGCTAGTAGCAGCATGATGATTGGATTTAGGTACGACGATTCTAAGTGAAATAAGTCACACAGAAAAAGACACTTATCATAAGATATGACTTATAGAGGGAATGTAAAAACCGCTACCCTTGAACTGAATTACAAAACAGAATAGAGTCACACGTTTAGAAAACACACTATGGCTGCTTAACGGGAAAGGTGAGGTGGGGTGATGCATACAACAAGGGTTTCAAATTATCTCAGATACCGTTCCATAAACCCAATATGTAATAGACAAGCCCTACTCCTTCCTCAATGAATTGGACTCAACACCCCCAATTCACCGCCCAAGAATATATATGACTAGTAAGAATCTTGAAACCTATGCATTGATATCTCTCTGTAAGTGAGTCAAGTGGGTGTAAAGCGGCAAAATCACAGCAGTGAAAAGCAGGTAAACCCCATTATAAAAATCAATTACTTTTAAAAACCCGTGAAACAAAGACAGTGAAAGAGAGAGAAATACTTACAAAATTCGTTCAGCGGCTGTAATTCCACCTGGATTGACCATATCTAGACCCACAGCTGATTGAGACATAAGGGTGGACACTCTTGGGGCTGAGAGGTTTGGTGAGGTTGGGTGAGCAAACGCAGACCCTTTAAAGTAATACTGCGTGGTACCCATCCCATGGGTCCCAAATCTCCAGGTTCAAGGGCATCTTCCTACATCGAAAACATGCATGAGAAACCCAGAAGATGGTACACCGTGTGATCGGGAAAGGTTTCTAAAACGCACCTCATTTCTCATCTCCTTGTGCTCGGGTTCGCCATTCCAGCCGCTTTACTAGCAATCTCCCTCCTTGGAGAATCAGCACCTTTAACCTCCTGTTCCGTACAGCTTGCAATTTGTCCTGAGGATGAACGGGAAGAGGGGGAACAAATGAGAGACTAGCTCTAGGTGTTGGGACAGGCACAGGTCACTCTATTTTCCCCTCAAGAAGAAGAATTAACCACAGGCTCAGCCTGCCGCCTGGGACCAGAATAGGGCCTGAAGCAATCCTGCGCTTTTGCGGCCAGCTCCCAAGAAAGCGAGTTGAAAAATGGAGCTCAGGGGCACTGCAATTCACAAACCTGCAGACTTATAAATGATGACTCTCGTCCACAAATATATTGAGGGAAGGCAACGAAGAGGATTTGAAAGCAAGGCAGAATTGCAGGAAACAGATTTCAGGAGGGAGATTCGAATCGCCTTTATTTTTTTTTTTTTTTTTTTTTTTTTGCATAAGGTTTATTTTATTGGATTGGAAATTGATAGTTTTTCAGTTAAAAAAACTTTTTAAACAATTAGCATATTCACCTTTGCTTTCTGTGGAAGTAAATGAAGTATATCTAATTGGACAGATAAAACCAAAGAAATTTCAGTTCTATAGAAGTAAATTGCAAGTACTTGATTCAGTTACAGGGATTGAATATTCAAATGGAAATATCATGTTATTTTTGACAACTGGTTTTGACTTTTTTTTTGTCTTGATGGCATCAAACTCTACTCAGACTCCCAAAGACATTATGGAAGCAATTGTACTGGAGTCCTCAAATGAGAACAGGTTTATTTTGGGGTATCCACAGATCTTTAAGATACATTGTTTTTCATAATTTGCTGTAGTTGTTAGATTAATACAAGGTTTTTGTTTGCTTAATCTTTTTTTTTTTTTTTTTTTTTTTTTTTTTAAGAAGATGCACTTTTATTTCAGATTTACAAACAAGAAAAATGGTGAGCATCTAGGCCTTTCATCTAAGAATCTCAAGCAACAGGAGAGTACATTTCTGACTTCTAGGTAGCAAAGTTACCCCAAGAATAATACCTACTTGGGTAGAATAAATGTAGAATCTGTGAAAACATTTTTTGTCCAATTTTGTCTTGTCAATATTCCTTTCTTGGCCAGAATATGTGACTGACATATAACAGTGATCTCAGAACTTCTTGTATTTGAATGTAGAAGGTGGTGACTTATTCCCAATTAAAAGGGAGAACAGTGCACACATTTATTGTTTAGTGTCCTATTTTATTCCTTGGCAACTTGAAATTGAATATCAATGCATATCCACAAATGACCATTTTTTGAAATTATACCAGTGTCAGAATTTCAATACCTTTCAGCAGAGGCTTATCTCTAGAGACTTGTATTAATTAACTCTTTTAGCCAATGGTTCCCAGACTTGGTTGCACGTTGGAATCACCTGGGGGTATTAAAAAAACTGTTGTGTGGGTCCCAGCCCAGAGGTTCTGATTAATTGGTCTGGGTTATGGCTAGGGCCTGGGGGAATTTTTAGAACTCTTCAGGTAATTCCGATGGGCAACCAATTAGATTCTGGTGTGTTGAATACTCCAGACTTAAGGTGGCAAATACATATTCTCTCAACGGAACTATAGAATTCATGATCGAATCGCCTTTAAATCACAGGAAAAGCGGCAAAACCTCGACAATGATGCCCTTGGCCAAAAAGGGCGTATGCGTTTTTTCCTGAATATATTCAGGAAAAAACGCATACGCCCTTTTTGGCCAACCAAGCAACCTGGAAAGGCAAATCAGCGCTACAAAGAAGTCTCGCTTCCCATCGGTGAAAAGGGCCATGCTGAATAAAGTGTCAAAACCAGAAATGCAGGACAGGCCATGGAGAAACGGGAGCCTGGCTACGCTGATGAGCGGGATGTAAATTGCCAACAGCCACTCTGGAGAAGTGCACGGTGTGTCCTGAAACATCTAAAAAACTGAGCTTAGGGAGCCTAGGGCACATCCACTCATGGGCGTATAAATTGGGAAAACTAAAAATCAGGAAGACACAGGCACCCCAAAGTTTAGGGCTGTTCTGTTGACAAGAATCTCCACTTCGTTACACCTTAAATATCCCAGGAAAGAGAAAAATGGATAAAGAAGTTGTGGTCCTTATGTACAATGGAATATCACTCAGCCATGAAATCAACGTCATAAGGCTAGTAGCAGCATGATGAGTGGATTTAGGTACGACGATTCTAAGTGAAATAAGTCACACAGAAAAAGGCACTTATCATAAGATACGACTTATAGAGGGAATGTAAAAACCGCTACCCTTGAACTGAATTACAAAACAGAATAGAGTCACACGTTTAGAAAACACACTATGGCTGCTTAACGGGAAAGGTGAGGTGGGGTGATGCATACAACAAGGGTTTCAAATTATCTCAGATACCGTTCCATAAACCCAATATGTAATAGACAAGCCCTACTCCTTCCTCAATGAATTGGACTCAACACCCCCAATTCACCGCCCAAGAATATATCTGACTAGTAAGAATCTTGAAACCTATGCATTGATATCTCTCTGTAAGTGAGTCAAGTGGGTGTAAAGCGGCAAAAACACAGCAGTGAAAAGCAGGTAAACCCCATTATAAAAATCAATTACTTTTAAAAACCCGTGAAACAAAGACAGTGAAAGAGAGAGAAATTCTTACAAAATTCGTTCAGCGGCTGTAATGCCACCTGGATTGACCATATCTAGACCCACAGCTGATTGAGACATAAGGGTGGACACTCTTGGGGCTGAGAGGTTTGGTGAGGTTGGGTGAGCAAACGCAGACCCTTTAAAGTAATACTGCGTGGTACCCATCCCATGGGTCCCAAATCTCCAGGTTCAAGGGCATCTTCCTACATCGAAAACATGCATGAGAAACCCAGAAGATGGTACACCGTGTGATCGGGAAAGGTTTCTAAAACGCACCTCATTTCTCATCTCCTTGTGCTCGGGTTCGCCATTCCAGCCGCTTTACTAGCAATCTCCCTCCTTGGAGAATCAGCACCTTTAACCTCCTGTTCCGTACAGCTTGCAATTTGTCCTGAGGATGAAAGGGAAGAGGGGGAACCAATGAGAGACTAGCTCCAGGTGTTGGGACAGGAAGAGGTCACTCTATTTTCCCATCAGGAAGAAGAATTAACCACAGGCTCAGCCTGCCGCCTGGGACCAGAATAGGGCCTGAAGCAATCCTGCGCTTTTGCGGCCAGCGCCCAAGAAAGCGAGTTGAAAAATGGAGCTCAGGGGCACTGCAATTCACAAACCTGCAGACTTATAAATGATGACTCTCGTCCACAAATATATTGAGGGAAGGCAACGAAGAGGATTTGAAAGCAAGGCAGAATTGCAGGAAACAGATTTCAGGAGGGAGATTCGAATCGCCTTTAAAGCACAGGAAAAGCGGCAAAACCTCGACAATGATGCCCTTGGCCAAAAAGGGCGTATGCGTTTTTTCCTGAATATATTCAGGAAAAAACGCATACGCCCTTTTTGGCCAACCAAGCAACCTGGAAAGGCAAATCAGCGCTACAAAGAAGTCTCGCTTCCCATCGGTCAAAAGGGCCATGCTGAATAAAGTGTCAAAACCAGAAATGCAGGACAGGCCATGGAGAAACGGGAGCCTGGCTACGCTGATGGGCGGGATGTAAATTGCCAACAGCCACTCTGGAGAAGTGCACGGTGTGTCCTGAAACATCTAAAAAACTGAGCTTAGGGAGCATAGGGCACATCCACTCATGGGCGTATAAATTGGGAAAACTAAAAATCAGCAAGACACAGGCACCCCAAAGTTTAGGGCTGCTCTGTTGACAAGAATCTCCACTTCGTTACACCTTAAATATCCCAGGAAAGAGAAAAATGGATAAAGAAGTTGTGGTCCTTATGTACAATGGAATATCACTCAGCCATGAAATCAACGTCATAAGGCTAGTAGCAGCATGATGATTGGATTTAGGTACGACGATTCTAAGTGAAATAAGTCACACAGAAAAAGGCACTTATCATAAGATACGACTTATAGAGGGAATGTAAAAACCGCTACCCTTGAACTGAATTACAAAACAGAATAGAGTCACACGTTTAGAAAACACACTATGGCTGCTTAACGGGAAAGGTGAGGTGGGGTGATGCATACAACAAGGGTTTCAAATTATCTCAGATACCGTTCCATAAACCCAATATGTAATAGACAAGCCCTACTCCTTCCTCAATGAATTGGACTCAACACCCCCAATTCACCGCCCAAGAATATATCTGACTAGTAAGAATCTTGAAACCTATGCATTGATATCTCTCTGTAAGTGAGTCAAGTGGGTGTAAAGCGGCAAAATCACAGCAGTGAAAAGCAGGTAAACCCCATTATAAAAATCAATTACTTTTAAAAACCCGTGAAACAAAGACAGTGAAAGAGAGAGAAATTCTTACAAAATTCGTTCAGCGGCTGTAATGCCACCTGGATTGACCATATCTAGACCCACAGCTGATTGAGACATAAGGGTGGACACTCTTGGGGCTGAGAGTTTTGGTGAGGTTGGGTGAGCAAACGCAGACCCTTTAAAGTAATACTGCGTGGTACCCATCCCATGGGTCCCAAATCTCCAGGTTCAAGGGCATCTTCCTACATCGAAAACATGCATGAGAAACCCAGAAGATGGTACACCGTGTGATCGGGAAAGGTTTCTAAAACGCACCTCATTTCTCATCTCCTTGTGCTCGGGTTCGCCATTCCAGCCGCTTTACTAGCAATCTCCCTCCTTGGAGAATCAGCACCTTTAACCTCCTGTTCCGTACAGCTTGCAATTTGTCCTGAGGATGAAAGGGAAGAGGGGGAACCAATGAGAGACTAGCTCCAGGTGTTGGGACAGGCAGAGGTCACTCTAGTTTCCCATCAGGAAGAAGAATTAACCACAGGCTCAGCCTGCCGCCTGGGACCAGAATAGGGCCTGAAGCAATCCTGCGCTTTTGCGGCCAGCGCCCAAGAAAGCGAGTTGAAAAATGGAGCTCAGGGGCACTGCAATTCACAAACCTGCAGACTTATAAATGATGACTCTCGTCCACAAATATATTGAGGGAAGGCAACGAAGAGGATTTGAAAGCAAGGTAGAATTGCAGGAAACAGATTTCAGGAGGGAGATTCGAATCGCCTTTAAAGCACAGGAAAAGCGGCAAAACCTCGACAATGATGCCCTTGGCCAAAAAGGGCGTATGCGTTTTTTCCTGAATATATTCAGGAAAAAACGCTTACGCCCTTTTTGGCCAACCAAGCAACCTGGAAAGGCAAATCAGCGCTACAAAGAAGTCTCGCTTCCCATCGGTCAAAAGGGCCATGCTGAATAAAGTGTCAAAACCAGAAATGCAGGACAGGCCATGGAGAAACGGGAGCCTGGCTACGCTGATGGGCGGGATGTAAATTGCCAACAGCCACTCTGGAGAAGTGCACGGTGTGTCCTGAAACATCTAAAAAACTGAGCTTAGGGAGCATAGGGCACATCCACTCATGGGCGTATAAATTGGGAAAACTAAAAATCAGCAAGACACAGGCACCCCAAAGTTTAGGGCTGCTCTGTTGACAAGAATCTCCACTTCGTTACACCTTAAATATCCCAGGAAAGAGAAAAATGGATAAAGAAGTTGTGGTCCTTATGTACAATGGAATATCACTCAGGCATGAAATCAACGTCATAAGGCTAGTAGCAGCATGATGATTGGATTTAGGTACGACGATTCTAAGTGAAATAAGTCACACAGAAAAAGACACTTATCATAAGATATGACTTATAGAGGGAATGTAAAAACCGCTACCCTTGAACTGAATTACAAAACAGAATAGAGTCACACGTTTAGAAAACACACTATGGCTGCTTAACGGGAAAGGTGAGGTGGGGTGATGCATACAACAAGGGTTTCAAATTATCTCAGATACCGTTCCATAAACCCAATATGTAATAGACAAGCCCTACTCCTTCCTCAATGAATTGGACTCAACACCCCCAATTCACCGCCCAAGAATATATATGACTAGTAAGAATCTTGAAACCTATGCATTGATATCTCTCTGTAAGTGAGTCAAGTGGGTGTAAAGCGGCAAAATCACAGCAGTGAAAAGCAGGTAAACCCCATTATAAAAATCAATTACTTTTAAAAACCCGTGAAACAAAGACAGTGAAAGAGAGAGAAATACTTACAAAATTCGTTCAGCGGCTGTAATGCCACCTGGATTGACCATATCTAGACCCACAGCTGATTGAGACATAAGGGTGGACACTCTTGGGGCTGAGAGGTTTGGTGAGGTTGGGTGAGCAAACGCAGACCCTTTAAAGTAATACTGCGTGGTACCCATCCCATGGGTCCCAAATCTCCAGGTTCAAGGGCATCTTCCTACATCGAAAACATGCATGAGAAACCCAGAAGATGGTACACCGTGTGATCGGGAAAGGTTTCTAAAACGCACCTCATTTCTCATCTCCTTGTGCTCGGGTTCGCCATTCCAGCCGCTTTACTAGCAATCTCCCTCCTTGGAGAATCAGCACCTTTAACCTCCTGTTCCGTACAGCTTGCAATTTGTCCTGAGGATGAACGGGAAGAGGGGGAA